>NC_043701.1:22103998-22260741 GCF_006229205.1 Suricata suricatta
AGCTCCCGGGCCCGCCCCGCCCCTCGCGCGTCAGTCCCCCCGTGCCCGGCGGGGCTGGACCCGGGGGCTTCGGGCGTCTCTCCCGCCGGAGACCCTCCGACCCGCCCGCGCGGCCCGGCAGCTGCGGGAAAGGAAACTCGGAGCCCGGGGAAGCGGTCCCACCCTCAGTCCCCGGCCTTGACCTTCCGTGCCCATCTCGGGGGGAGACCGGGACTCTCAGCCTGACTGCACCCTCGGCCCGGGTGGCCAGCGACAGATGTGGCTGCGTAAGCAAGCAGGGGCTTGTTGGAAGGTCAAAGTGGGGCCCCGGAATTCCGAGGAGTCTGAGCGACAAGATTTGGAAGAGGAGCTGAGGGACTCTGGAGACCCGGCCTCGGGACTGTCGGGCAGAATAAGGCCACCCTGCACGCACCTCACAGCCCCTCTCTGCATCACGTGGGGAAGATGAAGTCCCCGCGGGAGCCAGGGCCCCCGTACTGGGGGTGGGAAGCCAGAGAAGAGGGCGGTAGACCCTTCCATCTGATCCCTCTGGGAGAAGAGCCCCCAGAACGGAAAGGGAGCCGCAGCCTACACGCTCACCACCTCTGTGCCAGCCACTCTACCAAGCCCACCGCAAAGCCCAGGGCAGGAGGAGGCAGCTCATCCCGCCTGCCCTCGCCTCCCCAACCCAGCTTTCAGGCAAGGTGCGCTACAAGTCCTGAAAGCACCACGAACCACAAGGAGGAGCTTCCTGGAGGAGGGAGCTTGATCTAGCTGGACGGGAAGGAACTGGATTAAGGGAGAAGGGGGCTGGGCAGCCCAGGTAGGGTAGAGGCCGGGAGTTTGCCCCGGCCAGGGAGCAAGGGAGTGGGGATCGGCTCAGAGGGGAAGGTGAAGGGTTCTGGCTGGCCTGGAGGTCGTGATATCTTGGGGCCATGTGGAGCATCAGAGGCATGAAGCAAAGGTACAGAGGAGAGACAGACAGAGAGACAGGGACGTGGACTGGGACCTGACATGTCCTCCAGAAGCAAGAGAGCTGGGTAGGACGATGGGACAGGCTGCAGAATCCGAAGGGGGGGGCGGGGAGGGGAGGGAGGGCAGCTAGGCTAGAGGGATTGGGGGGGGGGTGGAGCACAAGGGCAGAGTGGGTCAAACAGCCAAAAGGGTGTTCAGTTCTGAGAGTGAGTGGAAGACAGCAGCTTCTGCATTGAGTGCACTCTCTCTTGCTCCCTCTTTCAGTCTTGTATCTCTCTGGGGGGAGCCTGCTGATGTGTTTTGAGCTGCCCTAGAGAGAGACCCACATGGCTGGGAATGAAGCCCTAAACCAGTGGCGCATACAGACCCACTCAAGCTGGTAATGACTGCAGCTCAGGCCTCGGGAATACCAGATTCCTGACCCCCCGAAACTGAAACAGATGATCAGTTGTATTAAGCTTCTAAGTTTGGTGTGTAATTAGTTACACAGACATAAATATCTAATACTCTGTATTACCCCTGGACTGCTTTTCACTACACTTAACATAAGAGAGAAAAATAAGTTGTATCATGCTTAAGCCACTGCTTTAAAAAGTTTGTTTTGTTTTCTATTTATTACAAGGAACCCAATCTTAAGTGATTCGATAATAAAAGCTGGAAATAACATTGGGGTGGGAAATTCAGTGCCTACTCTCTGCCATCCTAGCTTGAGCTTCCACTTGCAAGGTTACCTCATGGTCCAAAATAGCAGCTGGAGCTCCAGAAATCATATCCAAGTTCCAGGCATCAGGAAGAAGGAAGGAGGGAAAAATAAAAGGTGCTTATTTCCCAGGTGACAGCTCCTTTTCAGGTTTCTTCTTGGATGCCTCCTCCACCCACCTATTTCTACCTCCTTGGCCAAACTGAGACAAATGGCCACACACCAATTTGAGAAGTAGAGAAATGTATTGAATGAGTCCCCCCCCTTGAAAAAACGTGGGATTCTCCTGATGCAATGTATTGATCTTGTATTTTTAGAAACTGTAGGAACAAGTCCACTCTTAAAAAATTAGGATACGATTGGAGAAATTTGAACAATGAATGGATATATGATGATATTAAGAAACGATCATGAAGTCATCATTGCTTTTTATGAGTGATTAAGGTGTTTTATTGTGTGTGTGTGTGTGTGTGTGTGCGTTCAAAGACTCCCTTTACATACTGCATTTATGGATGAAATGATATGATGTCTGGATTTGTTTTAAAATAATCCAAGGGAGGGGCGCCTGGGTGGCTCAGCTGGCTGAACATCCAACTCTGATTTCTGCTCAGGTCATAGTCTCACGGTTCGAGCCCCACATCAGGCTTTGTGCTGAGAGCTTGGAGCCTGCTTGGGATTCTTTATCCCTCTCTGTCTTCCCCTCCCCCACTCATCCTCGAGCTCGCTCGCTCGCTTGCTCTCTCAACACACACACACACACACACACACACACACACACACACTAATAATTCAAGGGGGTGGGGGGAAGGGAGGGGATTGACAAAACAAGGTTAGCCATGTGCTAACAATTGCCGAAGCCGTGTAGTGGGTACATGGAGTTCATTATGCCATTCTTTCTGCTTTTGAAGAGGTTATAAAATTTCCTTTAAAGTCCTGCTCTTAGTGGAAAAGTATTGAGATTGATTTTTTTACATTGGGGTTCTAAAACATTGGAGTTCTGTTATTAAGGAACAGCGGAGGTCAGCCTTGGGGACACACAGAGTGGCCTCCGCCAGCTGCTAGCAGCTGAGGTCAGTCCTTAAGTGACAGAGACTGTCCGAATGTTCCACGATCTGATACCCTCCGACAGGCTTGCGACCTGTCCTCTAGGCCATGGTACCAGAGGCTCCTCGGTGCCTGGCACTTACTGGATCCTACTATGTGCCCAGATTTGCATTATAGGCCTGAGAGGAAGGGGGTGTAACCAAAGGCATGTGAGATCCAGGCCCTGGTCCCAAGCAGGTTGTGCTTTATTTGAGCAGACAGTGTGCATCCAAGGACGCCCACACTCCATGTAACCCCGCCAAGATAGGAGACCCGTGGGTGGCAGGTGGCTTCAGGTGTGCTCCTTCAGCACGAAGGGTGGGGGGGGCACTGTGTGCAGGAAGGCGGCACGCAAGAGGCGAGGATGAACGGGCCTCAGCTTGGCTCGATAGTGGATGTGGCGCATCTGGCGAGACTCAGGGGCTGGAAGAAACCACAACTCCGTGTCTACTCCTGGTCCTGGCAAAGGAATTCTTTTATTTTTGAGTTTATTTATTTTGAGAGATGGAGACTGCATGAGTGGGGGAGAGGCAGAGAGAGGGAGAGAATCCCAAGTAAGCGCTGCACTGTCATTGCAGAGCCTGACGTGGGGCTTGAACTCAAGAACCGTGAGATCATGACCTGTGCGTAGTGACAGTAATAACAGCAACAGCTCATGTTTGAAGGTTCCGGCATTGAGCTGAGGGTTTCATTTACATCAACTCTGTGAGGCTGGTGTGCTCTCCTGCAGCACACACCTGTGACTTTCACCTGCCCAGCATCTGTTCCCTCTTCTTCTGGAATCAGTCCCATCATGCTATTTGGTGGGGCCTACTCCTCCTTGCTCACTCTCTTCCACGCGGTGTTTGGAGGCTGACGCCCTCTTCCCCGTCCCTCCAACGTGGGCCCCTTTGACCCTGCCGGCCAGTCAGGCGCCCTGCTCTGAGTTTCAAGACGAGCCCAGGGCCGCGATTTCTGCAGAGACCACTGATGAAACGCTGATGTTTCCCTCTGGGGTCGCTGAGCTGGTAGGAGGTGAGCCTGGAACAAGATTGGCCAGCCTGCCTCAGAGCCTCCTCCTTGGACTTTTCATTCACTCATGCATACATGCATGCAATCATTTATAAAAATGTAATGTTTATTTTTGAGCGAGAGACAGAGCGAGGGAGAGGCAGAGAGAGAGGGAAATACAGAATCTGAAGCAGGCTCCAGGCTCTGAGCTGTCAGCACAGAGCCAATCCAGGGCTTGAACCCATGAACCGTGAGATCATGACCTGAGCTGAAGTCGGCAGCTTACCTGATAGAATCACCAAGGCGCCCCTAGACTTCTCCTTTAGATGAGAACACGAAGCCCCTTTTTTTATTGAAGCCAAGTCACGCTGGCTTTCTGTCATTTGCACTCGAGAATCCTAATACGCACCTCCATTAATTCAGGTGAGGAAACTAGAAGGTGCGGTTGCAAGCCCGAGGTTACCAGGTCTGCTGAGAGCCCATTTCCTTAAAAGCCACTCTCTGAGTCTTAGAAGACCAAATTCTGAAAATACAGCAAAAAGAATAGGTTTAAGTCAAAGCCTTATGTAGAAGGTCATCCAATTAAGATGACCGAGTGGCCGTACAAGTTAACCTTACTCCCTCCCAAAGCCACTAAAATGACACTGTAGGGTCACAGAAGGAGCAAGGGCCATAACCACAGGAACAGAGAAAAGGAAGAGTAGACAACAAACAATAAGACCACAACAACATTGTTGGAAACTGGAAACGACGTCTAGGCGTAGTAACTAATGATAGAATGAAAACTAAACAAAACAACAAAATGGAATTTTCTCATCAAAACCCTATTCCTGAGCCAGAGGGAGGGATGTGAACAAGAGACCCAATTTACACTGCAGAACCCTCCCCCTCCCCGTGGCCGGCGGCTCCAGGTCCCTTTGATCCTGGAAGTGTCTGAAGGCTGTAAAAGGAGACAGGATCGGAAGGGTTGGACACGGAGATCTTGAGCTCTCATTCCTAGTTCTGTCCCTCCCAGGCCACTGGCCCTTTCGACTGGACGGATCAGAGGATTTTGCTAAGGGAAGGAGCAAACCAGGAGGTTCCAGGCACAGCTGAGGGGAAATTACTGGACTGAAAACCAGGGTGTGAGTGAAAGTTAACATATGGAACTGAACCTCAACCTCCTTCCTCCGCTCAGCTCAGCCCCCAGAAGCCCAGCGTCGTGTTGGATACAGGCAGAAATGGGAGGATTCCTCCATGAACACTCTCAAGAGAAAGGGGCCCAGAGACACTAATACGGGAAGCCTCCCAGTGAAACGGCCCAGTTAGATCACAAGCGGGAAAGGCCACCAGTTGTCAAGCTCACCCATGCCCGTGGGGCTTCCAACCAGCTTAAGGTCCCTCTTTTAAACAAGAACTCAACGAAGTCCAACTATATGCTCTTGACAGGAGACACACTAAGATCCAAAGATACAAATAGGTTGAAAAGAAAGGAAAAAGACATATCGTGCAAACAGCAACTGTAGGAAAACTAGAGTGACTATATTAACATCAGACAGAATAGACTATTAAGTTCTTATTTTACTTCCAATTGGTTAACATACAGTGTTACACTGGTTTCAGGCATCCAGGGTAGTGACTGAGCACTTCCATGCATCATCTGAGGCTCATTCCGGTGCTCACCTTAATCCCCATCACCTACGTCCCCCACCCACCTCCCCTCTGGCCACCATCTTGTTTTCTGTAATTAAAGAGTCTGTTTCTTGGTTTGTCTCTCTCTCTCTCTCTCTCTCTCTCTCTCTCTCTCTCTCTCTCTCATTTCCCTTTTGCTTGTTTTTTTTTCCCAATGTTTGTTTGTTTGTTTGTTTGTTTTGAGAGAAAGAGCCAGCATGTGAGCAGGGGAGGGGCAGAGAGAGAGAGGGAGAGAGAATCCTAACCAGGCTCCACACTGTCAGCACAGAGTCTGACACGGGGCTGATGCCATGAACCATGAGATCATGACCTGAGCTGAAATCAAGACTGTCACTTAAATGACAGAGCCACCCAGGTGCCCTGTCCCTTTGCTTGTTTGTAAACAAAGTAGACTCTAAAACAAAATATGGTACTAGAGACAATGAGGGACATTTTGTAATGATATAAGGGTCAGTCCATCAGAAGGCTATAACACGAAGGGAAAAAAACGGACAGAACAGAAGGGGGAAGAGACAATTCAACAGTAAGAGTTGGTGACTTCAATACCCCACTTCCAATAAGGGGTAGAACAAGAAGCAGAAGATCCACAAGAAAACTGGAACAACACTAGAAACCAACCAGACCTACCAGCTGTCAATAGAGCAACCAGCCAACAACAGTGGAACACATTCTCCTCAAGTGTACATGCAACATTGTCAAGGGTAGCCCACGGACTAGGCTGTAAAACAGCCTTCATAAATTTAAAAGGATTGAAATCATACCAAGTATGCCCTCCAATCACAATATAGTGAATTTAAAAGTTAATAACAGAAGGGCACCGGGATGGCTCAGTCAGTTAAGCATCCAACTTCGGCTCAGGTCATGACCTCGCAGTTTGTGAGCTCGAGCCCCGTGTCGAGCTTGCTGCTCTCGTCACAGGGCTGCTTTGAACCTCTGTCGCCCCCTCTTTCTCTCTCCCCCTCTCCTGCTCATGCTCTCTCTCAAAAATAAATCAACATTTTATAAAAAGATAACCTAATTTTAAAATGGACAAAGACTTGGTTAGACATTTCTCCAAAGACATGCACGTGACCAATAAGCACATGAAAATATGCTCAACGTCATGAGTCATTAGGGGCATGCAGCTGCAAACCCTCAGGAGCTACCGCTCATCACTAGGAGAAGGGCCGCGGAGGCTCTTGTGGAAAAGGTGGGTGGTGCACCTGGATGGCTCAGTCTTTGAGCTTCAGACTTCAACTTCGACTTTGGATCTCCTGTCACCCCTCTCTGCCCCTCCCCAGCTTGTAGTCTCTCAAGAATAAGTAAATATTGAAAGAAAGAAGAAGAAAAGAAAGAAAGAAAGAAAGAAAGAAAGAAAGAAAGAAAGAAAGAAAGAAAGAAAGAAAGAAAGAAAGAAAGGAAGGAAGGAAGGGAGGGAGAAAAGGAGGAAGGAAAGAAGGAAGGAAGGAAGGAAGGAAGGAAGGAAGGAAGGAGGAAAGGCAAGAGGGAAGGAAGGAGGGAGGGAAGGAAGGAATGAACAGGAAAGGTGGGCAATAACTAGAGCTGGCCAGGATGTGGAGCAGAGAGAGCCCTCATGCACTGGTTGGGGGGACTGTAAAATGTTGTAACCACTTTGGAAAACACTCTAGCAGTTTCTCAAGGTTAGCATAGAGTTACCATACGTTCCAGCACGTCCACTCCTAGCTGTGTACACAGGAGAAATGAAAACGTGTTCACGTAAAAGTTCAGAAGGAATGTTCACAGCAGCATTATAATAGCCCATAAGCGGAAACAACTCAAATATCCATCAGCTGCGGAAAGGAAGGACCAAATGTGATATATATGCATGAAGTGGAATTTCAGACGTGAAAAAGAAAGAGACACTGCCGCAGACACTGCCACACGCTCTGACATGGATGAAGCTTGCAAACATTGTGCTAAGGGAAAGAAGCCCGATACAAAAGGCCATATACTGTAATGAAATGCCCAGAATAGGCAGATCATAGAGAGAGAAAGTAGGTTAGTGGTCACCAGGGCCTGGGTTGAGGGGGCAGTGGGAGATGACTGCCAGTGGACAGGTGTTTGGGGGAAGGGGATGAAAATGTTCTATAACTAGATACTGGCCATGGGCATCTTGCTGGCTCAGGTGGTGGAGCCTGTGACTCTTGATCTTGGGATCGTGAGTTCAGTCCCCATGTTGGGTATGGAGTCTACTTAAAGATTTTTTAAAAATAAAACTAGGTACTGGTCACAATTGCATTACTTTGTGAATATACTGAAAATCACTGAATCGCTGGGGCATGTGGGTGGCTTAGGTGCTTCAATGTCCTAGACTTCAGCTCAGGTCATGATCTCACAGTTTGTGAGTTCAAGCCCTGCTGTCGGCACCGAGCCCGCTTCAGATCCCCTGTTCCCCTCTCCGCCCCTCCCCTGCTTGCACATGTGAGTGCACACTCTCTCTCTCCCTAAAAAAACAAAAAGGAAAATTTAAACATAAAAAAAAGCAAGTGACTATTTTTTTTTAAATCACAGATTCATTTGCTTTAAAGGGCTGAATTTTACAGGATGGGAATTATATGTCAAAAAAGTTGCTACAAAATGTTATTAGAAATAGCTTTTCTAATGTGATTAATGGGTTTTGTTTTGGGGGGTTTTTTGGCAATTATATTGTGTATCTATGATTTTAGGTCAGAATTCAGGAATAATTTTAATCCTGTTTTTCATTTTTAGAGACCAAGAAATCTTGTTCACATATATAAGGAGATGGGAATGGAAAACATTTTGATACAGCAACTTTTATCAGTTCTTTGAATTCTTTCTGAATAATAGCCACAATTGTAATCTATGATCACAAATTATTTTTAATGATCTACCTGCTGACAAATCTGTTGCATTCCTAGTTTGCTGAAAGCAAAGAATTGGAAGTCACTTGACTTACAATTTTTGTTGTTGTTGTTGTTTTGTTTGTTTTTTTACTCCATTGTTAAAGTTATTCTGTTTGTCAATTCTGGCAAGTATACTGAGAAAACTTAGCCAAGACTTAGTGGATAAGTTATCAACTATATCAAAGACTTATCAAATATGTTAATTATATCTGTTATTTTTTTTAATTTTAGGAACTTACTTCACTGATCATCCTCAGAAGGTCTGGGAGAGTGAAAACATAGTAGGGGCACCTAGGAGGCTCAGTTGGTTGAGCATCCGACTTCAGCTCAGGCCATGATCTCATGGTTCATGGGTTCGAACCCCCTGTTGGACTCTATGCTGACAGCTCAGAGCCTGGAGCCTGTTTCAGATTCTGTGTGTGTGTGTGTGTGTGTGTGTGTGTGTGTGTGTGTGTGAGTCTGCCCCTCCCCTGCTCACGGTCTTTCTCTGTCTCAAAAATAAATAAACATTAAAACATTTAAAAAAATAATAAAAGCGGCCAGGTGCATGCTTTTAGGAAAAAATTATAAATTTTAATGATTTCATTAACACAATTTTTTATAAATGCCTTTATCTGTCATGCATTTTATAGATATAGATATAAATATAGACACACACGTATATGTGTAACACACACATGCACACAAACATGTTTTTTTTTGTCAAAACCTTAAAACAGCAGGTGTGACTCTTCAATTTATAGAAAATATTTACTGTATAACGCAGTTCGGTCTTCAAATCAATCAAACAGAGCAGGCTTAATTTCTGTCGGAAGAAGCCTGATGTCACTTTTCATTTCAAATAAATGCTTTAGTATGCAGTGGGGGAAATAACCATTGGGAAATAAATTATGACCTACAGCTTTCAAAATAGACTATAAAGGCAGATACAATTAAAATAATATAAAATGAATATAGTACTAGTAATTGTGTTCCCTGGTATTTTCCCAAAGGAGTTGAAAACTTGTATCCACCAAAAAAAACCTGTACACTGAGGTTTATAGCAGCTTTACTCGTAATTGCCAAATCTTGGAAACGAGCAAGGTGTCCTTCAGGAGGTGGATGGATAACCAAACAGTAGACAATGGAGTATTATTCTGCACTGAAAAGAAATGAGCTATTGAGCCATAAAAAGACATGGCAGAACCTCAAATGCATTATCGTTAAGTGAAAGAAGCCAATGTGAATGTCTATGTGCCACACGATTCCAACTATACGGCATTCTGGAAAAGAAAAAACTATGAAGATACTAAAATCAGTGGTTGCCAGGAGTTGAACTGGGGGCTGGAGGGGAGGGATGAATAAGCAGCACACAGAGGAATTGTAGGGTAGTGAAAATATTGCGAATTCCGCATGAATAATGAGTACCTGTCATACATTTGCCCAAACCCAAGGACTGTATGTACCACAAGGAGAGTGAACCCTGATGGAAACTAGGGATCTGGGCAAGAATGATGTGGCCGTGTCGGTCCGACCCCTGTGATGAGCGCTCCACTCCGCTGCGGTTGTTGATACTAAGGGAGGCTGTGAGTGGGGTGGGGGGTGGGGTAGGGGACAAACGGGGAGTCGCTGTACCGCTTGCTCAGCGTTACTGTGAACCTCAAACTGCTCTAAAAAGTAGCCTTGATTTTCAAAAATTAATTTCGTTTTTGGGACGCCTGGGTGGCTCCGTCAGTTAAGCGTCCAGCTTCGGCTCAGGTCATGATCTCACCGTTCGTGGGTTCGAGCCCCGCATCGGGCTCTGTGCTGACAGCTCAGAGCCTGGAGCTTGCTTCGGATTCTGTGTCTCCCTCTCTCTCTGACCCTCCCCCGCTCATGCTGTCTCCCTCCCTCTCTCTAAAATAAATAAAACATTAGAAAAAATATTTAAAAAAATTTTTTTTATGTTTTATTTATTTTTGATACAGAGAGAGACAGAGTATGAGAGGGGGAGGGTCAGAGAGAGAGGGAGACACAGAATCTGAAGCAGGCTCCAGGCTCTGAGCTAGCTGTCAGCACAGAGCCTGACGCGGGGCTCAAACCCACGAACGTGAGATCTGACCTGAGCCGAAGCCGGAGGCTTAACCGACTGAGCCACCCAGGCGCCCCTAGAAAAAATATTTTTATTAAATTAATGCTTAAGGTCAATCTTTTTGTCATTCTTACTTTTCCCCACTCAGTTTCCTTTCCCAGAGGTAACCAGGATCTGAAGCTTCCCGAGGGCTTCCTGGAAATGACTCCTGTGTTTATAAGCACGAAGTAACAGGTCCTTGCTACAGAAATGGAAGCCATCATACACACTGCTCTACATCTTGCTTTGCTTTTCATAATAATAATCCGTATTGGTACATTTAGAGCTGCTTTGTTCTTTTAAAAAGAAAGTTTTTTTTAATGTTTATTTAAACAGAGCATGAGCAGGGCAGGACAGAGAGAGAGAGAGAGAGAGAGACGGGGAGACACAGAATCCGAAGCAGGCTCCAGGCTGCCAGCACAGAGCCGGTCACGGGGTTTCTAACTCACAAACCGGGAGATCATGACCTGAGCCAAAGTCGGATGCTCAACCGACTGAGCCACCCAGGCACCCTTGCTTTGTTCTTTTTAATAGCTAGATAATATTTCATTGCACTGACACTGTATTTAATCAGTGCTTTATTGTATCAAAGTTCTAGAAGTTCTGGCTGGTTCTTTTTCATATCTACTGTGTCTATATATGTATATAGAACACCTGATAAATGCATAATAAAAAGTAAAAAAATATATATATCTTGGTGGGAAAGACAGACCCAGGACTGAATATTATAAACTTCGCAGAAAGCACTTCGGTGGGGACACAGGCAGGACACAGTGGGTCCTTGGTGCTCAGAGAAGTGTCCTTAGAGGAGCTGAGTCTTACATATGAGGTGAGCAGCAGCTGGGGGCGGGGTATGTGTGGGGTGGTTGACATTCCAGGCTGAGGAAGATGCCTAAGTGAGGCCGAGAGGTTGGAACAGCATGAGGGGAGCCACACAGCGTGTGGTGGCCCGATCCTGGAGGGTGAGGGGCAGGCAGGCCCAGGGATTGATCCTGAGACACGGTAGTAACCATGAATGGGCCTGAAGCAGGAGACGATAGGTCATGTGCAGAGTGAGCAGGGCCTATCATGCAGGCAGGGAGCCACGGTGAGGGCTGTCCCCTCATCTGGGAGAGGAGGGTGTTGGCCCGGACCAAGCTAGAGGCCAGGCAGAGGGATTCAAAGAGTCTACATACAATGTGAAATTGGAAAGACTTGGTGATGGGGGCCATGGGGGAGGGGTCAGCTCTGCCAGGTGCATAGCTGTAGGGATTGCAGGGGTTGGGGGAGCGGGTTTGAGCCTGGGGAGGCAGCTCGTGAGACCCTTTGGGGTGTGGAGAAGCCTTGCGGGCGCTGGGCGAGTTTGCTTTGCTGCCCAGGTGGAAGACCGTGGCCAGCATTTGGCCTCCCACTGGGAGTCAAGATACCCGGACCTGTTGAATTATTCAGCCACCGGCTCTCAGCTGTGGCTGCATTAGCAGGGCCCTAGTGGGTACTGGAAACCCAGGCTGCTCTGCTGGCTGCCTGGGGACAGGGGAGCCCTGATCCTCTAGATCCTCTAGGAAGAGAGCCCCCCCCTCACTCACTGCTGGGCCTCTGCACGGGGCTGGGGGAGGCACGGTGCCCCTGACATCCTTTCTCCTGCCCATTCCTGGAGGCCTGAAGCCTGGCCCACTGGCTCTGCTTGGTGGGGCCTGGGGCCCTGAGGGGGCTGATGAGAATGGAGGTTGCACCCTCACCTTAGTCCAGGGTCTCAGCTCCCACCATCATGTGCTTCTCACCCTGGAGACCAGTTCTCCCACTGGGCCCAGGATGGTGGTGCTGGGCCACCCCAGGGCAAGATCAGCAGCACAGGCCGGGCCAGCCAGGTGCCCGAGCCTCTGGTCCTGACCTTTGGGACCCAGAGCTGGGTAATCGATTGAAATCCTGGCCCCCAGTAAAAGCCTCAGGCAGAGAAAACCACTCTGGTCATCCAGCCCCTGAGACCCCTGTCTCTACCCCCCACCCTGGCCTATATACATCGTGAACCCAGAAACCAGCCTTTACTGGTGTCAGCAGCTCTGTGCAGAGTATTCTTGGGGCACGTTCCAGGCTATGGGTGCACGAGCGGTCTTCCTTCCTGAGGGTCATGGTGTCTTTGAGGTCCCACGGCTGGTCACCTACAGGGCCCAGCCTGGCCCCCCTTCCCCTGAGGAGCTGATCTGTCCCACTTCTTTTTAGTACCACTCTTCCTCAGTGCCCTCAGGCCGCTCAAACCCCAGCCGGCCCCACCTAAGACAGGCTCCCCCACTGCAGTTTCCCTTCCCACACAGGCCGATCCATCCCATTGCTGAAGGTCTAACTCTGGAGAGCTTTTCCCTCCAGTGTGAGGTCCGTTCACGTATCAATGCCTTGTCTCTCTCGAGAATTGCAGGGCTCCTAGGAGAGGCATCTAGGGACCACCAGGACCTCCCTGGGCCAGGGCAGCTGCTAGAGATGGGCCCCAGGCCCTAGGACAGAGCCTGAGTTCCTCAGGGATGTCTCAGAGCTGCAATGACAGTGAAGGGCCTTGAGGCGGCTCAGCGGAGAGGCAGGGCCCGAACCTCTGCCCTTGGAAATGAAGGCCAGCTTGCCGCACGCAATCCCAGGAGGAGGTGAGCTTCCTGTGGTCTGCTGCCTCCTTCTACCTGGGCCTGGGGTGTGAGCAGTGCCCCTTGCCCTCCCAACTGCCCCCTGTCCTGTTCTCCCCCAAACTCACAGTCATCCACACCTACTTGACCCAGGACATCCCCTCAGGAGCCCCCACAGCTGGGCCGCTGTTGGTCCTTGGGCCATTGAGTCTAGCCAGGGTCTCACTGTGATCCTACTGTGTCCCCCACTGCCCATTGTGACCCCTGACGAGGGCAGAGACCAAGCCCCAGGACCCCAGAACACCAGGGCCAGAGGTGGCCTTGGAATGGGCCGGCTCACTCTAGATGAGGAAACTGAGGCCCAGCCCAGGAAGGCCTTGCACCCGAGCAAACTGGTCCTTAGAGGCTCTGTGGGTCATTTCCTGACACTTCCATGCTGAAGGATCTCTGAAAGAAGTGACGGTGTGGACAAGAAGTGTTCAGGTCGGAAAAGAAAGAACTTGTTTGTATTTCTCTTCCACTTGATGCAGAGACGAAGGACCAGGAAAAGAGAAGGTGTCCAATGGCTCCACGACAGGGTGGAGTCTGGAGGGCAGGGGGCCCCCGGGCTCGGGTTTCTGCCCCCGTCTGGAAACAGGGCTCAGGGCCAGCAGGATCGGTGGCCATTACTAATGCATGTGCTGGCTGTGGCTACACCAGCCTCCCCAGCTGGGGCCCCGAGGGGCTGGCGCGGGGGCGGGGAGGGGGCTGGGACCCGCATTCACCCCAGCCTCGGGGAAACAAAGGCCAAGGCCAGCCTGAGTGGACAACCACCCTCCTCGGGGTGAGGGCTCAGACCAGCAAAGGAGGGGTCAGGCAGCATCCCAGTGGAGGGCTCCTGTGTGATGTGACGCCCCGCCCCTCAGAGCCTCCTGACACATCTGTGCCAGCTGCCTCCCCTTGCACTCATACCACCTCAGATTTGAATTTCAGTTTTGCAAGGGAAATGACCTGTGTTCCTGCCAGGGTCTCCACCCTGGATGGTGTCGTTGCTCTTCCAGACGTGTCCAGTACCGCCAGCGCTGGGATTGAGGTGCTCCTGTGTCCTCGGGCATGTGGCTTTCCTGGGCTGGGTCTCAGTGTCCTCACCTGATCCCGATGCGTGCAATCTAATTGTATGTTTGTGTCTCTATTTATACACAGCCTTGTTGCAGGAAGGGTCTCGGGCATTAAAGTTTTGCACCCAGTCGCCCCCTCAGTCCTGGGGAGATAGAGTGTGCAGTCAAAGGGCCTCCAGCATGGAGTTTAACGAACTTGTTCAAGGCCAAGGAGAACTTACCCAAGGTCATAACACCAACCTCCTTATCGCCAGCCCAGGGCTCTTTCCACTGGGCTCCCATCCCTCCCCATGAATAATTTGCACCCGCCTGGCAGGCAGTCATCGACCACATCCCTCTTCTCACTTTTCTGGAACACCAACACCAGCCTCTCTGCTGGGGCAGCTCTCCCACCCATCTGGTGTTCCAACTCCTTGGTCAGTCCTTTCCCCTCCTGGAAGGAAGACAGTCAGGTCATGACTCCATCCTCATCAGGTGGGCATCTCATCCCCTCACGCTGCCTTGTGTCATCCTGATCAGAGTCACATTCATAAAGTCATTCACTCGGGTCTGACCCAAATGCAGATATGAGACATTCATGCACACTCATGCACGTTGCAAGAGCCCCTAGGATAAAATATCTTTTTTTTAAGTTTATTTATTTATTTTTGAGAGAGGGAGGGAGAGAAAGAGCATTGTGCATGCCAGTGGGGGAGGCGCAGAGAGAGAGAGGGAGACAGAGAATCCCAAGCAGGTTCTGTGCTGCCAGCGCAGAGCCCGATGTGGGGCTTGAACTCACCAACCGTGAAATCATGACCTGAGATGAAATCAAGAGTCAGATGCTCAACCGACTGAGCCACCCAGGCACCCCTAAGACATCTTTAATATATGAGTTGATATTTGTGATAGCAACAGCAGGAGGAAATGTACCTTTGCACCCTGTATGCAAAAAAAGTGTAAGTAAATAAATAGCATGATTGAGAAAAAAAATTAATATCCCACGAAAATCATATTCAAGGTTGCCTTTGGAGCTTGTCACGGGGGCACCTGAGGACAGAAGGTTGCCTCCCTCTCAGCGGAACGCTGGGTCTCCAGAGCTGTGATGGAACAGACCTCAGGGCCATTTGGGTATAGTCAGAGCTCTTGTGAGCTCCCTCCATTTATGCTAAAGGAATCCGTATCTCTGAAAACAGAGGCTCTGATCTGATTCTTTGTCTCCTTCCAATACGGAGACCCGCCCCCCACAATGGGCAGTTTGTCTCCAAACCTCCTCATACGCTGTTGGCCTCCCTGAAGTCCAGTCTGTGCTTCAGTGTCTGGCTTAAGCATCAATCCTTGGCACAGTTGGTCACTGACAGCCTGGTGGCCTGGATTTTCTGAAATCCAGGGCATGTTCTGAAAGGAACATCTGGTGTCTTGTATACAACAGGGCTGTGGGTACAGAATCTCTAACATACCAGACTCACTTGTTTCCAGATGCTTCAGAAATATACCTGACAGCCACTTGAAGTAGCAAAACATGAAAAACAACCCAAATGTCTGCTGAATAAACTATATTTACCTAACGCAATATTATGCATCTGTTAAAAAAATAAAAGAAATGGGGGCACCTGGGTGGTCCAGTCAGTTAAGGGTCTGGCTCAGGTCATGATTTCATGGTTCATGAGTTCAAACCCTGCGTTGGGCTCTGTGCTGACAGCTCAGAACCTAGAGGCTGCTTCAGATTCTGTGTCTCCCTCTCTCTCTGACCCTCCCCTGCTCATACTGTCTCTCTCTCTGTCTCTCAAAAATAAATAAAGAAACATAAAAAAATAAAAAATAAAATAAAATAAATAAAAGGAATGAAGAGGGGCCCTGGGTGGCTCAGTCGGTTAAGCATCTGACTCTTGGTTTAAGCTCAGGTCATGATCCCACAGTTCATAGATTCGAGCCCCACATCAGCCTCTGGGCTGGCAGTATGGAGCCAGCTTGGGATTCTGTCTCCCTCTCTCTCTGCCCCTCTTCTGCTCACTCACTCTGTGTGTGTGTGTGTGTGTGTGTGTGTGTGTGTGTGCGTGTATGTATGTTTCAAAAATAAATAAACATTAAAAAATATTTAAATAAAAGAAATGAAGAATTTCTCTATCTCCTTCTGTGGAATGACCTCCCAGATATAGTAACTAAATTTTAAAACAAAAAAATGTAAGGTGAGCTCTTTCTCTTCGTCTTCTTTCTTTTCCCTTCCCTCCCAGAACAGTTTACTCCAAAAGCCATGAAGTGGGCTGAGCAAGGAGGGTGTGGCCTCTGGGGGGGTGGAGTCTGAATGGGGGGTGGGGGGTTGGGGGGAGGAGGGTGATGGTGTGGGAAGGGCTGGCCTGGGGTGCCTGAGAGGAGCAGGAAGGGAGGGAGGGCATCCAAATAGCTGGTCTTTCACCTACTTGGGTGTCAGAGCCTGAACGGGATGAGATGGGCATCCCCAAGGGAAGCCTGCCCCCTCTGGAGTGTCAGAGGACTAGAATGAGACGTTGGAGCCCGGCAGAGGTGACAGGGCTTTTGCTCCACCAAGGCAGCCCTTGGGGGAAGAGTGGCTGCCACGTGAGATTAGTTTTGTACAGAGAGTCATCAAATAAGTCAATATTTTAAGAATAACAAGAGCCAGACTTCCCACAGTGGGCAAGGGGGCTGCAAACGTGTAAAGAGGGAAAACTAGGAGAAATTGTGAAGTTTCAGAAAGCTTGTGGTTTTTGTCATGTGTACATCAACATAGAAATACATTTAGTTCTACACACATTTGTGTTTTCATCTATAGATCCAGGAGATGAGACAGCCGGGTTCACAGCTGGTCGCCGTCACTGGTCGCAGGGGACAGTATTCACGGGACATCTGGCCATTCTTATAGATCCCTCAGACAGCGTGGCGAGAGGTTCTGGTGGGAGGCTAAGAATTGTGCCGAGGATCCTGACCTTCAGGACAAGTGACACGGTGTCTTTAGAATTATGTAAGACACTTACTCTGGGATGACTGATGGAGGGGCTAGAGGCTTGAGAAGCCCCCTTGGGGGTTCCCGTGGAACCTCACCGGGGACAGGCTGACTATGGTGGCCAGCGACTGGAACATGTTCCCTAAGAGCCCGGGAAGGAGCCCCGAGGGGCCACGTCTCTCCAGCAGGAGTCCTCTGGAATCTTTAGCGGAAAATGCATCCTTCCCACTGGATGCAGTAACTTGGATGAGGAAGAAGTCTGGGCGGTGCCGTTCCCACGGGTCCCCGAGGCTGCACAGCTAATTCGAAAAGGTGGAGTGTAAATGGAGGGACAGCGAGGTGTTGTCCTGGAAGCGGCGGGAGAGCTGGGAAAGACGTGAACATGGGGCAACGGGGCCTCCCAGGAGACGGGGAGGGGTCCCATTCAAGGAAAGGGGGAGCATGAGAGAAGGAGCAGCTTATAGATTTTTTTTAAATTGTATTTATTAGTTTATTTTTAAAGTTTTTTTTTAAATCTATTTTTGAGAGAGAGAGAGAGAGACAGCATGATCAGGAGAGGGTCAGAGAGAGGGAGACATAGAATCTGAAGACAGGCTCCAGGCTCTGAGCTGTCAGCGCAGAGCCTGTCATGGGACTCGAACTCACAAACCATGAGATCATGAGATCATGACCTGAGCCAAGTAGGGCACTTAACCCACTTAGCCACCAGGTGAGCCTATAGGTTTTGTTTTTTTTAACATGTTGGCTTCAGGGTGTCTGCGGGATGTGCAAGTGACGGTGTTCGTGGGACCCCCCAGGAACAGGGATCTGAACCTCGGGGAAGAGGTCTGCCTGGAAACCCAGTTAAGCGTCCATAGTTTGTGGTATTAGTGGAAGTCGGGCTGTGATACCTCAGAACATCAACTGTATTTGTTTCCTGAAGCTGCTGTAACCAATGACTACAAGTGGACAGTTGAAAACAATTCTCGGGGCACATGCGGGGCCCAGACGGGGAAGCAGCCGACTTCAGCTCAGGTCATGACCTCACGGTTCATGGTTCAAGGCCCAAGTCAAGCTCTATGCTGACAGCTGAATATGAAGCCTGCTTCGGATTCTGTGTGTCCCTCTGTCTCTGTCCTCCCCCGCTCATACTGTCTCTTTCTCTCTCTTTCTCTCTCTCTCTCTCTCTCTCAAAAATAAATAAACATTAAAAAAATTTTTTTTAAACAGTTCTCTCAAGGGGCACCTGGGTGGCTCAGTCGGTTGACTTTTGATTTCGGCTCAGGTCATGTCTCACGGTTTTGTGAGCTCGAGCCCCACCTTGGGCTCTGCGCTGACAGTAGGATCCTCCATCCGCCTCTCTCTCTCCCCCACTTGCACTATTGCTGTCTCTCTCTCAAAATAAATAAACTTTAAAAAAATACCAGCTTGCTCCTGAGACTCCAGGACTGTTCCATGCTTCTCTCCCGGTTTGTGGTGGCTGCTGGCCACCGTTGGTATTCTTTGGCTTGTACAAGGTCACTCCAATCCCTGCCTCCACTGTCACATTGCTTCCTCCTCTGCTGTGTCTGTCTCCTCTGTGTGTCTCTTGTAAGGACACTTGTCGCTGGATTTAGGACCCACCCGGATAATCCAGGATGATCTTCTTGTCTCAAAATCCTTAACTTGATTACATCTGCAAAGACCCTTTTTCCAAATAAAGTAACATTCACAGGTCTTGGGGATTAGAACACCGACATAGTTTTGGGGGGCCAACATTCAACCCACTACCCCCGCCTTTAAGAAGAAACAAGCAAGAACCCAGAATACGAGTCAGTCCCCCGGTGGGCCTGGACTGCTGCCGCCACAGGACTGCAGATGCACCCACTCGGGGATGAGACCGGGTGGGAGCGGGTTTCTCTCCTTTGTTTGGATGCTACTTCGACTCCTCCAGTTTCCTTCCTCTGTGATTTAGCAAAGGAAATTTGCCTTAAAAGTTCTGGTCGGTCTTGGCTGTCCCTGTGAGCAGGAGTTCAGCTCACATGGGTCCAAGGCAGTCACAGCCATCAGAGTGAGAGACTGAGGAAAGGGGGAGGACAGTCAGTGCTGTGAGGCTGTGGGTCCTGCCCTGCTGGAAGCTTCGTCTCAGGCCAAGCATCGGAGAGTCAGGGTTCTGGTCCATCAAGGAGGGTCCTGTCCTTTACCCAAGGCTTCCTGCCTGTGGCACCTCTGGAAGGTGGTGGTGCTGGAGCAGAAATAAAATGGGCAGAGGGCAGGGGTGGAGAAGGCAGAGAGGTGCAGTCCAGACCCTGTAAGTTCTGGGTGACTCCTCACCCAGGGAAAGGCGCCTTCTAGGCGTGAGCCCCCCTGACGGCTGGGAGCATCTCCGGGCTCGCACCTCCCCCTCCCTGGGGCTCATGGGGCCCCCCGCAAACGTGCGCCTGTGCAATGGAAGAACTGGTCCAGGGATGCCTGGCTGGCTTAGTCGGTAGAGCGCACGACTCTTAATCTCAGGGTCATGAGTTCAAGCCCCACGTTGGCCATAGAGCTTACTTAAAATAAAGAGAACTGATCCAGGGTGGTGCTGAGGAAGGAGAGGATGCCCGGAGCCAGCCTGAGCCAAGATTCTCTCTTGGCTGCAGGCTGCAGGTGGGGAAGGAGCTGATGCTGGCAGACCACCTTCCAGAACGGCCCCCAGAATTGAGTTCTCTAATAAAAAAAAAAAAAAGATGGTAAGAGTGCCCACCTTGAGGGAGCACCTGAGTGCTTGAGTGGGAGGTAAAGTGGGCGATTGCTGTGAAGATTTTCGCACCCACATATTACTTGGTCCCCAACGGTGGTGACCATTGAGAGCACAAGGAGGAGGAAGCAGACTGTTGCGGCGGGAGAGCCTAGGACCCCTGCAGACTTTTGCAGAGGTATTGGGGCGCTGATCCATCTCCCCGAGGTCTCCCCACCTAGGAAGGTGAGAGTTCAGCAGAGCAACCCTTGAAAGAAGAATATCTTCATGAATCTCACTCCTCAGGTCATGGGGAGCATCATGGAGACCAAGGGTGCCCCCAGCCAGGAAGGCCCCCTTGTTGAATTCAGACTCCCCAGGCCTGGGAGTGCTTTCCCAAAGAACGGAGGCAGGAGATGCCACACTCTCGCTTGTGCCCAGGATGCCTGTCATCGGGGCGTTCACCTTGGTACCTCTCATAACACACTCATGCTAGAGGCCTGGCAGGTGGCCCGGCATTGGGCTGGGAGATGCAGGCAGAGGGGCTTTGAGGGAAAAACACACAACATCAGGATTGAAGGCTCCTGTCTAGCTCCACGGTAACAACCACAAGCCCTTGGTTTTGGGGGCGGGCGGCAGGGGAGGGACCCAGCCGCCCCCTGGAGGAGATGGGGCCAGCCTCAGAGCTCCATTCTCAACCTCTATCAACTTCAAAAGCAATTTCCCTTATTGCTGGTACCATTGGCTGGAACCCTGGGTGAGCACATTCATGGTGGAAGCAGGTGGCACAGTGAATATCTGCGCCCGGCTTTACGGTCTCTCAGTGGTGAACAGAGCGAGCCCGGAGTCTAAGCAGTCAGTCCCAGACTGCCGCCCACGCTGGCCCCCCAGCAGCCCCTCTCACTCAGCTGGTGAGGCGTGGGGTGCTTGTTTGTTCTAACCCCCACCCCAGGGCCTTTCTTGGCCTCTGCTGAGATGCAGGGCTTCCCAATCACAGGCCTCCAGGATGCCCTGGAGGACACCTCTGCCCGGAGGAGGGGGGGGCCTCCCTGCTGTGCTCCCAGCCCCTCCCCTGCTCCCGTCTCTCCCTGCTCCCTGCACAGGACATCCTGTAGCACTGCAGTTGCTCTGAGGGTCTTGTGACACTGAGGCCTCCAGGCCAGACAGACACCTGTCTCCAGTGGGACAGAGACACCTGTGTGGCCCAGCTCTGACTCCCCCTACATCCACTGGGCAGAGGGTGCTCCTGCTTCCTTGGGTGCTGGCTGTGTGCTGGCTCCCACGGCTGCCTAACCCACCCTCCCCCTACAGCCCTTCCCAGCCCTCTCCGCCGCCGCCGCCCATAACTCTGAGGACAGGACACTGTGATCATTCAGCAGTTCCTTCTAGGGACTGGCAGGGCAGAGCCCCTCATCGGGCGCCCAGCAGCATCCAAGGCTGACCAGCTGGAGGGCCCAGAGCCAGCAGAAGGCCAGTTACAATGCTTCTGAACCCCTCCAGCGTGTGTGCCGAATGCCTCACATACTCGGACTGAGTCCCTCGCACGGCCACAGCCCTGCAGGGTGTGTACTACTGTCTCTGGTTACCTCCAGGAAGGACACAGGGATGGAGAGAGAGCTGGGCTGAGCTCACAGGCAGTGAGTAGTGCCCTGAACTTTCTACCCTTTGCTTCATTTCACCCTACACGGCCTCTTAAAGTCTTATAATCCCCCAAGCAAAGGTCAGGAAATAGGGTACCTTGCATGAGGTCAGCCAGCCAGGACCTGGGCTGGTTTGAACTGGAGAAGTCTGAGCCCTGAGCCTACCCTTGCCCTGGCCAGCATGAGCACTTCCCTCAGACTCATGGCCGGTCATGGAAGAGCCAGACTTGAACCTGATGTGTGCAGCCTGGGACACATGGCCATGGGAGGCCTCCTCCCACAAGCCCTGGGTGCTCCCTCCTTCCATGTCCACAGCCAGCATCCTCTGGGACCCTCATGACCAACTCCCTGGGATTCTAGCCTCCCCTTCCCTCCCACTCTCTCTCTCCATCCATCCTCCACCTTCTGCCATGGCAGTGCTCTCTTTATGCCAAAGCCCTTCATGGCTGACAGAATCACATGGAAAGTTCTCAACCTCCGAGACCATGGCTTTATTTCCCAGCCCTCCTGCCCAGCCAAACAGGTCTCGGGCCCTAGACCCAGACCCTGGGAAGGAGTGGCCTCTACCAGCCCCAGGAGGGGCCAGGTGCTCCCTGGTCCAGGTACTGCCGAAGGCAGAGAGCACTTCCAGCCAGGGGTCAGGGGATTCCAGGAGGAAGCAGCTTTTTAAGGTGGGTGCTGGAGGATGGGGGTGCCCGGGTGGGTGAGGAGGCATTGGGGCAGCTGAATTATCATGGGCAAAGCTGAGGCAAGAAGGCTGGGTCTAGAGGTGCTGCCCAGGAAGGGAGTCGGTCAGAACAGCCCTCAGAGCAAAGGAAAGGGCACCCTGAATCCCTAAAACCTTCAAGAGGGGCCTGGAAGGCCTGGAATGACAGATGAGAAGTAGGGGGCGACCTGAGGGGTGTGATGCTAGCAGTCTTCCTGCAGGCGGGGGTTTCAAAACACCTGAAGGGTGACGGCACCTGAAGTCTAGCTAGTTCCAGCTCTGCGTGTTGCTAACTTGGTGTTACCTTGGCCAACTCACTCCTGGCACTCAGTCTCATTGTGCTCATCTGTAAATGAGGGGGTCGGGGGTACAAATTAAACCAGTAGTCATTTTTCCTAACGTTCTCTTAGCATTAGAACCTGAAAGCTTTTCCTTTTCTTGGAAGTCCGAAGGACAATGGGTAAAAATAGAGCCGTACAAGTAGATGGAGGGAGGGAGCTCAGGAGTGGATTAGCCTCCCCTCTTGTGTCTGCGGTGAGACTGCTTGACAGTCGTTGGGTTTGGAATCTGTCTTGACAGTGACGCCTCGGTCCTGACCCCACGCCATAATAATCCCCGGCCTCTCACCACCGTCCCCAGGTCAGGCTGGTTCGCGCTGGCCCCTCCTCAGCTGTCACTGGCTTTGGGAGAGGAACAAATGCCCTGAGCCCCAGCCCTGGGAAAGAAGGAGGAGCCAGTCCCGGGACTGGTGGCCACACAACCCCGAAATCCCAGGCATCAGTCTTGTCTGAATTCCTGTGCATCCAGGGCCCCTGGGCCCAGAGCAAGAAAGACGGCCCTGGGGCCAGAGAACAAGGGAGCACAACCTGGCCTCAGCCCTGCTCATTGTCGTAGCATCTGGACGCTGTTGTGTGTGGAGGGATGGTGTGGGGGGCGGGGTCCAGGGACTGCTGTCCTGATCACCCAGGGCCCGGCCAGCAAGTACTGCATACACCACCCGCCTGCTGGAATTTACGACGGGGCATACGTGCCTATGTGGCTTCTGTAATACGGAGCGATAGTGGGTTTTTAAAAATATTTTTAGGGGTGCCTGGGTGGCTCAGTCGGTTAAGCGTCTGACTTCAGCTCAGGTCATGATCTCACAGTTTGTGGGTTAGAGCCCCGCGTGGGGCTCTGTGCTGACCGCTCCGAGCCTGGAGCCTGCTTCAGAGTCTGTGTCTCCCTCTCTCTCTGCCCCTCCCCTGCTCGCACTCTGTCTCTCCCTGTCTCAAAAATAAATAAACATTAAAAAATATATATGTTTTTGAGTTTATTTTTTTTATTTTGAGAGAGTGAGAGAGCATGAAAGTGGAAGGAAGGCAGAGAGAGGGAGACAGAAGATCTGAAACAGCAGACAGCCCAACATGGGGCTCGAACTCACGAACGGTGAGATCATGACCTGAGCCAAAGTCAGATGCTTTAATCAACTGAGCCACCCAGCTGCCCCGAACCAGTAATGTTTTAAATTTGGGGCAGCTGGCTGGTTCAGTCAGTGGAGTATGTGACTCTTGATCTCAGAGTTGTGAGTTTGAACCCCACATTGGGGGTATGGTTTACTTTAAAAAAATAATAATAAATAAAAATACTTTTAAAATTAATGTTTTAAATGTGCACACTCTTTGACCTAGAGATGCCACTTCTCAATACATATCCTAAAAAAAAATCAGAGTTTGTATTATAGCAGGAAAATGGAAATTACCCAATGTCCTTAAGATGAGCTTCATAAATTAAGGAATAACCATAGGATGAAATACTGCAGTTGTGGATTATCACTGGATACAATATTCCCAAATGACAAAAGATAATTCAATGAGAAAAATAAGGTACAAGACAGTATATACAAAATACTCTTATTTCTTATTAAGATAAAATGCACACAGAAAAAAAAGACTAGAAAGCCTGAGCCTGAGGGCAGTGGTCAGCAGCTTTCCAGGGTCTGTGTTTGCTTTTCTCTATCTGCAGTCTGGGGCTGCGAGGGTCACCAGATGTCAGTTTTAAAAGAAAATTAGAGAAAAAGGAAAAAGAAAAGTCAAAAGCACCAGAACACATTTTACAGGTGGCATACCCATGACACATGGTCCTGCAGAGGCCCCGCACCTCGATGCCCACCCTCCCCTCTTTCCATGGCTTCTCTGTCCCCTGGGTAACATGAGCCTCCCAGCGAGCCAGTGAGGAGGGTCTCCATCTCCTGGGCTCGGGGCTCAAGTCCAGAAGAGAGAGAGGCCTCCTCAGGCCATCCAGGAAGGCTTGCCATGGCTGACAGGAAGGTCCTGCAGCTGGAGCAGGTGGAGTGGTGTGCAGGACCCCTGAGGCCGGGGGGCGGTCCTGTGCTCCCTGGGATTCCTCCTCTACGGTTAATTATCCTGTAATAAGATACCGGAGCTGGCTTCTAACCTGCAGAGACAGAGAAGAAACATGGACTAAGGGTCACCCATTTCCCTGCCCCGTGCTCAAAGCTCTACTTAAATTATTGACGTTAAGCCTGATGTTCCCATGGGGTAGATGAGGAAACTGAGGCTCGCCCACGTTAGCTTGTGTAAGGTAACACCAGCCAGGAAAGCCAGCAGATGCTTCTAGCTGTAGGTGGGGCTCCGCTCTCTTTTCCCAGGCTGGTTCCAACTGAGCAAGGTCATAGCTCCTTTCCTTCTGCTGGTGCTCGGCCTGGGCCCCTGGGTGGAGCAGGCCTGGTGAGGCCCTCGCTGAGGCCCCAGGCAGCCCGGCCTCAGGTGGGTGGGGCCTGGGAGGCACGGACAGGCCGGTCCTGCTGCCCTTCTCGCCTCCCCTGGTACGGAGGGCCAGAGTTTACCCCTCTATAAAGATCATGTCCCAGCTGCCCTACGGGTGGGCCCCAACCCATTCCCAGCCAGAAAGGGTCTTTCTGAAAGGCCAGGGTGGGAAGGGCTGTGGCCTTGTGTTCCTCAACTGACTTTGAGCAGGGCCCAATCCCCCACTCTCCCCTCACCCTCGGGGGCTTCGCCTCCATGGCTGAGCAGGCTGGTCCCCTGGGTGGGGTGGGTCTGAGGCCTCAGCACCAGGCATTCTCAGTCCTGCTGACCAGTGTCGCCTGTGGGCCGCAGAGTATATGGGATGGAGGCCGAGGAAGGGCTGAGGAAGACAGTGAAGGCGGGCCGGAGTGTAAGAGATGAGTAGGAGACAAGAGAGAGAGATGGTAACACAGGCAGCAGAGCAGATGACAGACAACTTCAGAGACTCATGGAGAGCCCGGGAGGCCACCCACTGGGCCCAGCGGCTGGTCAGACATTGCAGTCAGCAGGAGGTTCGGGTGGCACAGGGTAAAGGAACCTTTTTTTATGTTTATTTATTTTTGAGAGAGAGAGAGACAGAGCTTGCGTAGGGAAGAGGAAGAGACAGGGAGACACAGAATCCGAAGCAGGATCTTGGCTCTGAGCTGTCAGCACGTGGGGCTCGAACCCATGGACCGCACTCATGTGCAAACTTTGGGACACACTTATACTAAAAGAATGATGTATTGTTCCCTAAAATTCCAGTCCGACTGGCATCCTGTGTTGTATCTGGCAACCCTAGACCCAGGGCCTTTTTCCTCAGCTGCAGAGGCCACCCAGACGGCACCGTCTTCATGCAGCCAGGAAATCACATGACATGTTCCCATCTCACCATTCCGGCCTTTGGCCATGGGGCCATGACAGGTTATGGCCGCTTAGGATTTTCCACTTAGCAAAGTTCTCTTCCCTCGTTCGTGTCATTTGAGATGCACAGCTACTCCCGACCAGAAGGAGCCACCAGCACCACTCCTGTTTTCACACGTGCAGGGTCTGAGGCCCGTGTAAGGGACCAGCCCAAAGCCCTACAGATGGCAGAGCTGCAACCAGAATGGAGGCTGTCTTGGCTGGAGGCAGAATGAGGAACCCCGAAACAGGGTGTTGCTAATTCTTCAGCCAGTGTGGGCTGGGGTCCAGAGAAAGTACCTAGCTTCCACAGACACAGACTCACGTTCATGGCGTGCTTGGATGAGAAATATTTAGATTTGCATATAACCAGCACCCCTCTCCTGCCCCCAAAGTCTTGGTAGATCCCAATTTGTGTGTAAAGGGATTCTGGAGGGGCACCTGGGTGGCTCAGTCGGTTAAGCATCTGACTTCGGCTCAGGTCATGGTCTCACATTTCAAAGTTCGAGCCCCACATCAGACTTTGTGCCGACAGCTCGGAGCCTGGAGCCTGTTTCCAATTCTGTGTCTCCCTCTCTCTCTGCCCCTCCCCTACTTGCACTCTCTCACTCTCTCTCAAAAATAAAAATAAGCATTATTTTTTAAATGTTTTATTTATTTTTAAGAGAGAGAGAGAGAGACAGTGTGAGCAGGGGAGGGTCAGAGAGAGAGGGAGACACAGAATCTGAAGCAGGCTCCAGGCTCTGAGCTAGCTGTCAGCACAGAGCCCCACACGGGGTTCAAACCCATGAACTGCAAGATCACAACCTGGACCGAAGTTGGATGCTTAACCAACTGAGCCATCCAGGTGACCCTAAAAATAAGCATTAAAAAAAGGGGGAAATTCTGGTAACTTGAAAGATAGCAGAGGTGCCCGAAGCAGCCCCCACCCTGGAAGCTAAGCCTCGCTCCCCCTTTGACCTCTGCAAAGGTGCCAGCTGGCTTGCATGGACTTCTCATGCTCTCCTGTACCTCAGTTTCCCCACCTGTGAAGTGGGTGGAAATATGCTGTGATCTCAGGCTCCCAGCAGCCCAGAGTGATGCCCCGTTTGATTACAAAGTGGATTAAAGTCTTGTGTACTTGATACAGGTAACTTTATCCTTTACATGGATAGTTTCGTTGAAAAGCAGCCTCAGGTGGCTTTTCACCAGGCTCCCTGCCCCTCCCCACAAGCCCCCATGGAATGGGCTGGGAAGGAAAGAGAGAAAGATGATAGGTTCCTTCTGGTGCCCTGAGGTATCACTGCGCTGTTCGTTCTCTCTGAAGGCTCCCAGGAAGACCCGGCAGGGACTGGCCGCCTGGGCTGGGCCCCAGTTCACGCCCTGCTCCTTCCAGGCTGGGAACTGGTCTGTGCTGAAAAAAGCCATCACAGCCTTGACCGTGGGCTCCAGGCCAGAGGACTGGGGTCCCTGCAGAGTGCATGGGGCTGCTCAGGTGCCCAGTTACCTGGCTTCAACACCCCACCCCAAACCAGACTCATGCTGGGCACTTTTGCTGGAACCCGTGTCCCTTGCAAGAGATTCCCATGTGACACACTCTTATATTTGGCCTCTGTCCACGACGTGGGCCTCTCAGGTCCCCCGCACATTCAGGTGGAGGGAAAGTAGGAGCTGCCATAGGGGAAGCCACCACACACTGAAAGGCCACCCTTAGCCTGTTTCTTGCAATGCGAATAGCAAGGGCTTGCTGGGCCCCTGAGGTCAGCACCTGCTAAGCGCTCAGTCACTCTGCTGTACTAGCTAGCGGTTCTGTGGACTTTTATCCTCGTCCTCTGTGGGGGCTTTTCAGGGGGTTTTCTTCTGTGAACAGCTCTTCTGTAGACGGTCTTTCAGTGTCTGCTCCTTCTAGAAGCAGGCCTCAAATAAACAAGTACATGAATGAAATGTGTCTCAGTGGTTTTCAGGAAGCCGGACATTAATGGAGTAGCATTACCATCCTCACCATGCACGCCATCCCCCTGCCTCCCAAGAGAGAGTGGCAAGGAACCATGATACTGATACTCAGGCCTCCTGTGGCTGCAGCCAGCCGGAGCCACAGGCTGCAAATGGCTGCTGGGTGTGGCCTGAGGCCTGTCCAGGCTGAAATGTCTGGGGCCCACCCGTTTGATTTCAAAGTGGACAGAAAGCCTCCTGGACTTTATACTTTGGAGCAGAGGGATGAGCTCCGAGGTTGTGGCTGACGCTGGATTTGGAGACTCAGCTCTAGAGGACAATCTGAAATTCAGCTCCGCAACTAACATCTCACCTATCTTCACCGGCATCATCAGCCAGATGGGGCCAAGGCCTGTCTGGAGCTCAGGATCTCAGGTCGCCCCCTGCCCACCGGAGGCCCCAGGGCCCATTCAGGGTCGTCAGCCCTCACTGTCCTCACATACAATAGACAGAGTGCCAGCATGACACTCAGACTCAGTTCGAGTCCTGGTTCCACCCCATCCTAGGCCAGATCATTAAACCTAGTAAGCCTCATCCATAAAGTGGGTATGATAATGACAGTTGTGGTGAGGAGTGTATGCACCCACTCAGTAAATGTAATGTTCTTCCTCCTGAAACCATGCTCAGGAACAAACGCCACCCGTTTAGGTAACAAACTCTAACAAGTACCATTATGTGCCAGAAAGGTGCAGTTAACATCAGAGCACTTGGACAGAGGTGGGGGTCTGGGCCCGCAGGTGCGGAACACACACAAAGACACAGGCATCTGTTTCTGGGTTTTCGTGCTGAAGACAGAAGGTCCAGCAAATGTGGGCAGTCTTCAGGAAAAATATCCCGGTATTCTCATCTCATAGCTGAAGGCAACTTGAAGCGAGGTATCCAAGATTCTTCAGGCAAAGCCAAAGCCATTATGTCAAGAAAATAGTTCTTGTTTTCTGTTTCAACACTTTTTTAAGCCCGATACGGGGCTTGAATTCACGACCCCAAGATCAAACATTGCATGCTCTAACAACTGAGAAAATAGTTCTTTAAAGGTCTCTGAGCTCAAACTAACTGGGACTAGCTGAGGCCCAGGACAGGTAGCCAGGGCATCCCACGGTGGCCCCCCATTAAATTAAGCAGGATGGAGGGGACTCCTTGGATCTCAACACAAGTTGAGGACAGAGGAGCCCTGCAAGGACATGGAGTGAAGCCGGAGAGCCAAGAAACTCCAGAGGGTTCAAGTCTCAGCTCTGCCACTCACACACTGTGGGACTCGAACAACTCACTCAGTCCCCGGAGCCTCCGTGTTCTCACTCGTGGGATGGGGCTGTCCTGAGAACACGATGAGGTGACATACATGAAGACTCTTTGCAAACTGCAAAGTGGTGTGATCACCGCTGGAAACGGGCAGGCCAGGTCTGAGCCTTCATCATCCGAGTGAACCTGGAAAATGCACACCTCCACTGAGGCTCAGATCTTCCTACACCACGGAGATCTGAGGGGAAAAGGAAAGGGTTGGCGGAAGAACTCTGTAAACTGTGATCCATCTGTGGGTGTCAGTCAAGGCTGCTTGGGTCCTTGGCCCCTCCTCGGCCCTGGGTGCCCCAGGCAGCCCTTCATCCTGGCCTCTCACTCCCCCACATTTCCCTGTGAGTCTCCAAGGTCAGGTGCTCCTCCCAGGCCCCCTCAATACTTACCCATCCAGGGGCGCCTGGCTGGCCCAGTCTGTAGAGCCCGTGACTCTTGATCTCGGGGTGGTGAGTTCAAGTCGTACGTAGGGCATGGAGCCTTACCAAAACAAAAAACATAAAAAAGGTTACCCATCCAGGCACACAGGCACGTGAAAGCAAGCTTTAGCATCGTAAGTCACCAAGAAAACGCCAAGCAAACCCCCAGGGAGATGTAGCAGCACACTGTGTACAGAATGTTAAAATTAAAAAGACTGGTCAATCAAGTGTTGGCAGGGATGTGGAGCAGCCTCTCATTTCTCTCTTAGACCCTGGAAATGAGAATCGGTGGTAGCACGTTGATAGCTTCAAATTGCCCTGATAGGAGTATTTATGCCTCAGAAACCAACAAATGCTACAAATCAGGGCTTTCTCCCACCCAGAGAGCTGGTTGGTAAACATGCACCAGCACAGACTCTGATGGAAACGTGCTCACAAAGAGACTTGCACATGAACATTCCTAGTAACTTTATCCACAATGGACGCAAATTGGAAACAACTCAAATGTCCATCAACCGGGGGACAGGGCAGGATGGGTAAACTGCGGCACATCCATGCAATGAAACACGTCAGTAGTAAGGAGTGAGCTATCAACAACACACAATGTGGATGAATCTCAGAGACATTATGCTGAGTGAAAGCAGCTGGGTTCTAAAGGTTACATACTACATGATTGCATTTATATGAAATCCTCAGGGCCTGGGTGGCTCAGTTGGTTACGCGTCCTGTTCTTGGTTTCAGCTCCAATTATGATCTCACCATTTGTGAGTTCGAGTCCCTCATTGGGCTCTGTGCTGATGGCACAGAGCCTACTTGGTATTCTCTCTCTCTGCCCCTCCCCTGCTTACTCTCTCTTTCTTTCTCTCAAAATAAATACATAAATTAAAAAAAAATAAAGACATTCTAGAGAAGGCAAAACTATAGCGATAGAGAACAGATCAGTGGTTGTCAGGGGCTGGAGGGGAGGTAGAGGGTAGAGTGGTGGAGAAAGGAGACTGGCCTGGAAGGGGCATGAGGAAAATTTTAGGGGTGGTAAAAATGTTCTATATCCTGATTGTGACGATGGTCACATGGGTGTATATACTTGTCAAAGCCCATCTAATTGTAGGCTTCAATTGGATTAACTTTTTCATAGGCAAATTATATCTCAACACAACTGTCCAAGCAAAACAAACCTAAAAACGTACCCATTTTGCATTGTACTCCTTTGAGTGTTTGCTGATACATATGGGATCCTGCTGGACATGCCTGTTACACGGCCAGGTATTCTTAGTCTTGGAGAGAAAGGGCCTCCACCTGATGATTGACTGCAGGAGAGACCAATGGGGAAGCGCCTTGGGAGCAGGAGGCGGCGCCTCAAGTTACACCTCTTCCAAGGAGGTGGGGCCTGCTGGGGTCAGGGTTGCTAGACTGGGCAGAAGCTTCTCTCTCATTCAGAGGCCGTCCTTTCTACCTTCCACCTGAAGAAGCTGGTAACCTATATGGTTGCTGCCTGACAAAAACTTTGCTCTTTCCTGTGAAGTCTGGCAGACCTGGGCCCGAGAGGTCTGGGGTCACGGAAGCTTGGAGGAAAGACGATGGGAGGGGGCTGAGGGCGGGAGGGTCGAGGACCACGTCATCATTCACCAGGTGTGGCTCGGAGGATGAGCATAAGGCAGGTTACAAGCAGCTGTTCTCTGTTGGTCCCAGACAGATTCAGAGAAAAATAACCTCCATCGGAAGCAGGAAAGATTTGGGTGGGACATAATGATGCACTTCCTGAGAGCGCTTGTGAGAAAGTGTACAAGTGTTTGCACACCTGTGTAGGTGCATGTGTGTGTGTGAGTGTGCGTCGTATGTTGTCAAGTCAGAGCAGGGCAAGAGGCCACTTGGTATGTAGAATTCCTCTCTCTGGAGCACTTTAGGAACTGGAAAGACAAGCCCCGCTCTGAAATGAGCCTGGTCCCTCTGGGCTGAGGACAGAGAGATGGACTCAGGACCTTTCTCTAGGTACCTTGGAGGGCAATTAGTTGGCTAGTCCATCAGTAAGACCCCCAAACCAGAAGACTGTGGAGCCAGCTGGGTACTCACTTCCCCGGCCCGACCCCTCCCAGACGGCCCTGTGCGCTCTCCTCCCATGAGAGCAGAAGAGAGCTTCCATCGCCAGCAGGGATGGTGATGTCACAGCTTCAGGCCTCCGAGTGCACAGGAAGATTGTTCCAACCCCTCCGAAGCGCTAAATCATTCATGGGGCAGAGAGCCCGGGTGGCAGGAGATTTACTGCCGAGGAATCACTTTAGGGACTCGCGGAAATCAATTCTTTAAAGAGACCCCATCCGCTGGCAAGTGGCCTGAGGCTGTGGCTTGAGCATGTGATGGGGACCCAGTGAAGTGGGACCCAGTGGGGGCAGCTGTCCAACTCCAAAACAGAGGATGGGAGGGAGCCCAGGACCTGCAGCCAAGGGGAGGTCCAAAGTACAGGCATATTTCCAGCCCCCTGGGAAGCGGGGGGTGGGGGGGTGCTCCCTAATAAGATAAGCGAGCCCTGGCTCACCCATTCCTCCTGTCCCCCCTGGGGGTTCCTGTGCCCACACCCACAGGGGTTCTGCAGGTTTGCTGAGTCTCTTGGCCCTGCGATGCTGGACCATCCCATCCCAGCCAGTCTCTGCTGACAGGGAGTTTCAGGCCGGCTTAGGCTTCTCGGAAGCCGAAGGTGGAGCACTACCCAGCATTCGCCCTCTTGTCTCAAAGAATGTGAGCTCCTCAAAGGCTCAATCTGTTTGATGATCCAGACAATTCCAGAACTTGGCGACTCGGCTCCTGGGGTACCTGTACTAATTTAACTAGCGGGAGCAAGTGACATCAGAAGTATCCTGGGACTTCTGTGCGCCCCCCTCATCCAAGCACGGGGCTCACGGGTCCAAGTCCAGCCCAGCTCATCTGCCTCCATTTGAATAGCTACAGCGCCCTTCCTCCACGTGTCTTGAACAAGAGAAATGAAGGGATAAATGAAGAAAGGAAAGGCATTTCCAGACCAGCTTTGGAAAAGCAGACACAGCTCAAGTTTCTTTCTGGTTCTCTCACTTTATAGATGAGGAGACTGATATCTAGAGGCAGAACTGACGCATCGAAAGCCATGTCCGTGAGATGAGACCATGAGGAGATGAAAAATCCTCAGAAGTCATGCTGAGCAGTTTCTGCCTCCCTGGAGATGGCCTCGGTCATTGCTAAGAGGGGAAAAGTCGAGCAGGCAGCCGCCACGGAGAGAAAGGGGTGGGCTCCTTCTGGCCCCTGTTCTGCTGTCCGGCTCCTTTGCAAAATGGCTCTTGATGGGGGGACCCTGATGGGACCTTGCTCTTTTATTCACTCAAACATGTATTTGTGGAGCACTTTTGTAGAGTCTGGCATGGGGATGCAGCAGTGAAGGATGTAGCCCTTCCTTTTCTGGCGCTTGCATTTTGTGTTACCAGGATCACTGCCTAAAGCCTGAGAAGGTAACCCCCCCCCCCATCCAGGCCATCCCTATCCGGCTCTACAGGGTGCTCCCAGCACCTCCAACTCCTCCACAAAGGCTGGAAGTCGGCTTCTTAAGAGGGACCTCACCACCTGCCGGGCAGAGCTACCAGTTGCTGTCCAAGCTAACCCCCACCCCCCCCCAGAGCAGTACCTCCCTCAGGCCAGTCTCTGGAGCAGGTTCTGGGTGGAGCTTTGCGAAGAGCAAACCAAGAACTGTCAACTGGATGCAGGAGTTCAGGATGGGCCCAGTCTTTCCAACCCCCACCCAAATTGCTGGTTATCCGCTTCCCTTTGCCCCTCCTCTCTTGTTTGCCAGTTCTCTATCCCTCCTCCACCCCTCCCCGGGAACCATCTCCCTTATCTGGGGCTCTGTCAGCTGGCAACTTGGGACGAGGCATCCCAGCATTTGCTTTTGCACCTACTCCTCAGATTTGACCCTAGAAAATCTCAAATTCCTGGAGTCCCCTCCCGCCCCACTAGGCTACAGGCAACGTTTGCTCAGGGGAGTCAGAGTCAATTCTGGGGAGTGGGTCAATTCTGATACCTGGAGCTCCTAAGGGCCCTGCCCCAGGGGGTCCCTCAGCATTTGCTTCTTAATCGCCTGTTCCAGTTCCCTCTGGACCCTCCCTACCCAACGGGTGGAAGAGACTCTGGCTAGGGTCCAGAGAACTGGGCTCTGGAACGAATTCAGGGCCTAGCTGGGCTACTGATCCCTCCTGTGAAAAAAAATGAGGGGTGCGATCACACATTCCCGGGAGCCCTTGGGAGGGTCGTGGAGGAAGGGAGGCCGACCGAACATGCACCAAGGCAGACAAACAAGAGGTGACACTCGCCAAGACGCGGAGGCTGCAAGGAACTCGAGCCAGACGCAGGGCCGGCAGGGTGCACGGCGTCGAGGGGGCGTCCTCAAGGCACAGCGGGACGCGCCCTCGGAGACGCCACCAGCTAGGAGCGAGGAAGGGACACGAGGCCCCGAACAGAACGCATCACCCGCTCTGCAGCCACCTGCGCGCAGGCAAAAAGACTGGTCCATGCGCAAGCAGGGGCTGCCCACCTTCATTCAAGATAGGCAGACCACTTGGATTTGCGTGGTGATGGCGGGACTAAAAACAACTGTTCCCTGTTGAAACGTTTTGCAGTTTCCAAAGCGCTTGTAAAAACATTTCGTTACTCGATTCCCTAAACAGTCTTCTCTGACTTGGGTCAGCTTCCAATTTTCCAATGAAGAAATTGAGGTTCAGAAAAGGTCAGGCGGGTGCCCAACAAATACGCGTTAGGTGATTAAAAATGCAGATTATTCTAACTTGAGACAATTAAATCCTACCTCTCAGAAGCATCCCAAAACAAACAGAAGCATTTGTCTAATTGGGAGGTGAATTATTCAGCTAAATTCTGATTTGGACACAGAAAGTGAAAGAAACACAGATGGTGGCCAAAATCTTATCTGGTCACCCACCCCTGGATAACCTGCTGAAGGCTACGAACCACCTTCCACACGAACTGTAGATACAATGTCCCTTTGAACTTCCAGGCTTTGTGCCCTGGAGCCCTGGAGCCCTGAAGCCATCCCCAGGCCTTGGGGCTGGGACGTGGGCTCCATGCCCCTGGGTGCATCATAGACTGGCCAGCTCTCCTGCGTGTAATGGATGCCTGAAGGTGGGGCCTTCCTCGCCAGGTGCCTAAGTGGAGGTGAGGATGGTAGGTTTCTGGCCCCGGAGGCAACCCAGGTTGAGCCCTGGCCAACAGTGCTTTTCCAGGGGCCACGGGCCCCTTTCCTGTGCCTCTTCTCCAGAAGGAAGTGCAATGGCACTCTCCCTTTCTTCTCCGGAGAAAGAAACGGAGGCTAGACGCAAATCCCATGCCCTGAGCACCCACCCAGTGCTGGGTCTTCTGTTCCCAGCAGCCACCTTCTCTGATGACTCTCTGGAGTGGTGCTCGAGTCTCAGCTTTGTCCAGGGCCAAACTCAGCCAGAGTGTCACCTGGAGGGGGAAGGTAGGAGATAGAATGTTGCACAGACATAGGGGCCACAAAAGCTTGTTTCCCTCCCAGATGGCCCTAGCACGACCCGAGTCACCAGGAGCCGAGGAACCCTGGAGTCCCCCACCCCAAACCACCACCTTACCCTTCACCACAGCTCAAGGTCTCTGGCTCACTGTCTCTGATTCGACTCCTTCAGGCTTATTTTCCTGAATCAGATTTCTTTAAAAAGAAATTTATGCAGTTTTTTTAATCGAAAATTTAACACTAGCATATGGTAAATAAACACATATACTTCAAACAGTCCAGAAAGACAGGGCAAACAGAAAGCCTCCTGCCCCCTGACCCCCAGTTCTCCCACATGGAAGCCACCCCTATTTGTGTTTTGGGTGGGGGGGGGGAAACCTGACACCTAGACACTGCCCCACCCCCATTTATATTTTTACACGAACGGAAACTGTGTCCTTTGGGCTTTTCACCTAAGGTCCAGGACATTTCCCAGAACATATTAAGGACCATATATGGCTTTAACAGCCCAGCAGACTCCTATGACAGGATTGCTTTTCACTTGTCTGTCCCTCTGTTTTTCTCAGTCTTTCCCTACCAACCCCTGCATTCGAGGCCCCCTGCACCAGGGAGCTAAATCTCTGGGTGTTGGGGCCCTTTGAAAATGGCACAGTGTCAACGCGCCGCTGAAGAAAAAACACACAGATGCACAAACACAGTTTTTAGAAAAACGGGAAATTTCGTTGTTTTTCGAACACACGTTCAAGTGTCAACCGTCGCACATTTAGAGTCTAGAACAGTCTAGGGCTGGGGCCTGGGCCAAGAAGAAAGACAGTACTTCGGCTTCCCCCAGCACACTGGAGCCCCAAGCACCAGGCTCTGGTAGGGCGTGGGGAGGTAGTGGCAACAACTCTAGGGGCAGCACTAAGAATCTGGGATCCGGTCCGCAGGGGACGGACATTCGGACATTCGTAAGGCTTTGCGCAGGCCAGCACACACGGTCCGCGGCGGTGACCGTTCGGGTTCTGTAGTTTGCATAGATCTACGCGGCATTTAGTATGTGCGTGCCCACGGGTGCATTTTCCTTCTCCTCCTGAGTAGTGGGAGTCATTATACCCGTTTTTGCAAATAGGGAAACTGAGGCTCTGAGAGATGAAGTGAATCGCTGGAGGTCGCGCAGTTGGTAACTGGAGCGCGGGAGGACCCGAACCTGGGACTCCATCTCACTAGGGAAGGCTCGTTCACGCATGCCGTGGACCTAGAGCCCGTGTCAGCGGTGGGTGCGGGCCAATCTGGGCGAGGCCGAAGGCAGAACTGCCGCTGCCCAGGCGGGTCTAGGTGAGGGAAGGAGGCTGCATCCCAGCATCCTGCCCCGTAGAGGGAGAAGGGAGGGGAGACTGAGGGTTAATGAGCTCTTCGCTCAACATCTTCAGCACAACGGTGACCTCCAAGGAGAGGGCAAGGTTAGGGAAGCAGAGTGGGGCAGGGGGCGCGAAAGAAATAAGTCGGCCAGAGACAGACCAAAACACCTGGGGCAAGAAAGAAGGACTCTGTCCAGGGACGGAGGGAGGAGGGACTGTCTTCCATAATGGACTAGCCCAGGTTTAGGGGTCCTTCCTAAGTCTGACCCGAGGGTCGAGGAACCCAAACCTAGGCGTCCCGGGCAGAGTGGGATATTGGTGGAGAGGCGGAAAAGATCTCTCTGAAAGGAGGAGAAGGATGGCGCCACCGGACCAACAAGGGTTCGACCTGCTGAGGGAGGGCACAGCGTATGCAGCGCAGGGCAGCAAAGTGAGGACTTAGGTCGTCCGGAGCCACCTCCTCCCCTGCCTGCGCCCCGGTCCGAAAGGGATACGTGGTATCGGGTCCCCGGGGGCCACCCTCTCACCGTCCGGGTCTAGCTCCAGTTACCGGCCTGTCCTGCTCCCTAAAATATGTATGAGGCCCCTGAGGGTGCAGTTTCACGCCCCCTCCCGGAGTGGAGTTGGGGGCCTTGGGGTGCGCGGGGAGCCACGGGAGGAGAAAGCAACGCTGGCTCCCGAGGCCAGGGCCGGCTCAGTTTTCAGCAGCGCATTTAAGAAAAGGTGGAAACTGGATCCGTCTCGGCGGCGCCCCCGCCCCGCCAGCCCCGACGGCCGGACCACGCAGCCGGGTGGCTCGCTTTGCGTGGAGTGGTGTCTGGTTCTCAACAGCAGGTGAATGGGCCCGGGCGGGGCGCGCCGGGCACGGGGGGCGGGGCGCGCGCTATAAAGAGGGCGCGACAGGCCACGGGGGCTACTCGCAGCCGGCATTGCCTGCGCTTAGGCTTTGCGGTTCCTGACACACCGCGTCCCTACCACCAAGCATCCCACGGCTCTCGGGGAGCAGGTAGGGCGCGGTTGGGGACGGAACCAGGGAACTTCAGAGCGACTCGGCTCGGCAGGGGAATGCCTACCGGCAGGGGAGGGGTTAATGTGGAATGACACCCTCCCTTCCTTTGGCCCATTGGCCCCCGCGCTTTGCTCAAGATCTCCCCGTTCCGGGTCCTGCCTCACCACGCCTCATCTTGGGCTAGTCTTTAAGAGGGACACCGAGGCCCTGCGACTCGCCCGGGCGGGCTGCCTGGGGTGGTGATCTGGCCGCCTCCTCTAGCTGAGACAAGCAGGGCCTAAGCGGGCCCAGCCCAGGAGTCGATCTATTTAACGGTTCGTATCAGCACCTCAACTCTCGGCCCCTCCCTGCTGGGCAGGGCCTGGGATAGTGGGGACTATGGACCCGGTCTCCCCCGTCCGCCATCACCACTGCCTACTTTCTCCCTTCTCTGGAGCCCAGAAAAGCGTGCTAACGGTCTTCAACTTTAATACAAGAGAGCAGTAGATTTGGTGGGGGGCATTGGCTGAGCACTCTCCTTTTTATGGGCTTCTTAGCCGCCAGACCTGCGAGGTTCGATAGGGAAAATAGGAGCTAAAAGGGAGGAGGACGGATTAACGTTTTATTTTAATCTGGTTTTGAACTGTGGTTGCCGTCTGTGGAGGCCAGGAGGGGCTGGTGCTGGGAAGGGCGCCCAAAGCAGCGGGAGCGGGCGGAGGCGCTCGGGTGCCCAGGATGCTCGGGAAATAGGAAGAGGCCACCCCAACGCTGACAGCCTGCCCCGCCCCGAGGAATGCTCCGAATGGTATCGGAGCAAAGGACCGCAGAGAAGTATCTAATCAGCGTCCGCGCGCCAACCTAGGCCTGCCCCGCCCCCTCCCGGGGGAGCCACTGCCGCAGGAGGGGGGTTGGGGGGAAGAAAGGGAGATGGGAACGGGTCTGGGGGCGTCTCCTCTTCCCCTCCTCCTTCCGGGACAGGCAGCCTTTGTTCCCGCGGCGCAGTGGCCAGACACCTGTGAGGCCGCAGATCTGGGCCAGCGTAGGTTGGTGAGGAGGTAGCGGGGAGCCTCATCGTCCATACTCCAGCCCTGCAGCCCCGGGTCCGGGTCCTAGGTCCACTGACACTGCTCTGCCTGCCGCACCTTTCTGCTGGGGAGACTGCGGAGATCCGTCCAGTGGCCCCACAGTGCGTCCCAGCTCCAAATGCACTTCCCCTCCCCCAGCACAGGGTCATATTTCCAAGCACGCTACTCTACACACACCTCGGCTAGGTCCAGGCTCTGAGGGCGGTGGGGTAGCAGGGCGTCGGGGCGCCCCTTGGCCGGCAGCACCCTAGCCTGAGGGCAGGAAGCAGGGATTGAAGGCGGGCGGCGAGACCCCCAAGGGGCCAGACCCGGCCGGGTTGGGCAAGCAGGCGGGGCTCCCAGAGTCTCCGCAGTCCCGGTCGGGCGTGCCCTGCGCTGTGCACCAACCCGAGCCACATTCAAGGTGAATCATCCCCGGCCCGCCCCTTGCCCCTCCCCGCCTCAAGGCACCTGAACCAATGGCGCAGAGCGGGGGGCGGGCGGGGCTCAGGGGGCGGTAAACCCTCCCAGAGTCATTATCTCTGCACTCCCGTCGAGTCCCTGCACCTCTGCGCCGGAGCCCGCTGGCCTCTCTCCCGCCGCGCAGTCCGGGGCACCCCGCTGCCCTTTACCTCGGCTTTCGGGGGCCCCCGTGCCTCTCCTGCTCGGCCCCGCCTGCCGCGCGGAGGCGGCTCCTCCTCAGGTGGCAGGGCCGGGGCCTCCCCCAGCAGACCTGTCACCCGACACCCAGGAAGCGCGCGGCCCCATCCCGGCTCCTCTTTGTTCCCCCGCCGGACTCCGCGCTCGGGCGCCGCCTCCTCCCGCGTAGCGCTGTGGAGGTTCGGGGCGCCGCCCTTGGCCGGGCCGCGTCTCAGATTCCGTCCATCTGGGCCGCTCCGAACCGGGGCCCTTTTTGTCTTGTTTTTCCCATGTGGACGCCGCACGGAGCTGGAGCCGGGAGGCGGCGGTGCGCCCAGCCCGGAGCCGGCGCAGGTGAGTGTCCGGGGCGGGGCCAGGTAGGGCCGGCGCCCGCGAGGGAGAGAAGGTGTAGGCGGGCGCCCCGGGGCGAGCAGTGCTAGAACCCGGTTAGGGCGGCCGGCCGGCCCTCGGGGATGACGCGGCAGTGCGGCCTCCCCGCTCTCCCGCGCCTTCCGGCAGAGGTGCGCACGCGGCTCCGCGGTCCTGGGTCCCCCCGGGGAGTCGGCCTGTGCCCCCCCCCTGCCCCCGCTGCGACCCGGGCCCGCGGCAGCCGCGCGGTTTGGGTGAGGATTGTGTTTGTCGAGGTGCGTATCGGCGCTGGCCCGGGCACCTCCTTGGGGAACCTTTCGGGGGTCGCGTCGGCGTTTCGCCGCCCTGGTGGGCTCAGGTGGAAGCGCAGGGCTGGGAGGCAGGCGCAGACCTGGGCTGGGGGTGATTCCTGCCGCGAGAGCTACTTTCTCCAGCCCCCTCTCCGGGCTTCCCGACGGGTCGTCAACATTTCTTTGGCCCGGGGACGGCCCCGCCCAGTCTCTAGGGGGACTTAGTCTCAGCCCTCCAGCTCGCCTCTGCTTCGGGGCCACCGGTCCTGGGAGCCTTGGAGCCCGCGGCCGAGACGCCCTGCGGCCCTGCGCCTACCCCCATATCCGTGTTAGCGCTAGCGACACCCGAGGCCCCAGAGCTCTGTGTGGGGGTCGGCAGCTGGACGGCGTGCCCGGTACCCGCCCGGTGCGCACTTCCTAGGAACTGGATGTGAGGGAACCGCCTTGGAGTCCGGGGTCGCCCGATTCCGCCGAGCCCTCTAAGCTCCCTTCCCCCAGCCCTGGCATCCCTACCCTGTGTATAGACGTACCCGCTGGGGGCTGGGGGCGCTAATACAGGCTCAGAGCGATTAGGAGCCGAGAGCCGGCGATGCCCTAATCAACCTCCCCACCCCCATTCGTTAGGTGAGGACGGAGCCTCCCTATCGGGAGCGTTCTGTCTGGCTTCGTAAAGCTCTAGAGGATTAAAAGCCCGATTTTCCTCCTGGGGGCCAGGTGGCTGATGCCTGCACTGCGCCCCTGGCCCTCTGGTGGGGTCACTGGGCTCCACCCGGTGCGCCGCATCTCCCGCCATGAGCCCAGCGGGCTCGGTCTCCGAGCCGAGATTGAGCCTTCCCAGAAATCTGTCCTGATCGTGGACCGAGCGCACCCAAAGGAACGTGGCCTCACATCTCAGCCGAGACCTGGCCAGCGCGCCAGGAGGCTGTGGGTTCGGATCCCGTCCTCTGAGCCGCATCCTAGCTGCCGGTTTCTTTACGAATCATGGCTGGCTCCTCGTGTACTTGAGGCCTTGGCCCGCTCCTGGGGGAGTCGGGGAACCTCTGGAATCGGCCTTATGCAAAGGAGAAAGAATCCCCGCCTAACAAATGTGAGAATTTCGTTTATTTCTTTACCCCTCCCAGGCGAGTTAAACCCGCAGTGGCTCCTGGCTTGAGCTTGAACAGCTCCAGCCACCCGCGTCAATGGTGGGAGCTCTGGCGACCAGGGCTGCGAGGAAGGCAGCTTTGGGTGTCTCCCCTGGAACCTCTAGGGAGACAGAAGGGCAGGCACTGGGCCCTGGGTATGTTGGAGGGCCCCAGCTGCCCCCCGCCTCTAGCCACTTGGGCCTGAGGCATTCGTTGGAGACTAGAGGGAAGAGGCACAGGCTGGCGGTGGGTGGTGCATCTCCAATCCGGGACTCCGGAATCGTTGTGGACACGTCGAGTGCAGAGCTGTAGGGGGACTTCTGATGGCCCACGATCTTGGGAGTACTCACTGCATTGTGCCCGAGTTATCCTCTCCTCCTGGGAGCTGTTAGAACTTGGAAGGGAGCCTGGGCCCTGCTCTGTGCCCTGAGGGAGGGAAATCTTTAGAGGTAGTGGGACCCTGGGAGGTGTCTGAAGATGGTCCTAGCTGAATTCTGGGGGGTGGGGCCAACGTGGGGCGAGGTCAGCAGAGACCTTGTAGAGTGGGGTACACACACAGTGTGAAACCCTCAAGTATTCTGTGGACACTGGTGGCTTTAGTGTCAGCGGCCTTCCCACCTGGCCCGCAGGTGGTGTCCCCATTAGGACACCCCAGCTCCGAAGTTCTTTTCTTTGTCAGTGTCTCCCCATCTCCGTCTGGTCTGGGTGGGAGCCAGGACCAGCCTGCTCCCAGACCTTCTCATCTTCCCACTCCCAGAAATGGATTTTTGTGCCTTTGGATCTCAAGGTCAGGGCTGTGTCATGTTACCCCTCTTCCACCAACCAGGGCAGAGGAAGTTGCTCTGAGGATCCCCTTGAACTACAGGCCTTTGTTTTCCCTTTTGACCCTTCAAATGAGGCTTTCGCTGCTTATACCCTCTGAGCTCCCCTTGGCCCTCGCTTCGGGAGACCGGGGAGACTGTGCTCCCTTAGGACCCAGGCCTGAGCCTGCCCCAACGGAGAGCAGAGAGGTACCGCAGGGCTCTAGGGGTTGACCCTGGAGGCTGGGGCGGCGGGTATGGCGCTGCCCCAGCACTGCGGCACTGCCGCATTGGGCTTAGCAGGGGCGAGGCAGGCGCAGGGGAGGAGCCTGGCCCAGCTTTGCCACTCCAACTGGAAGCTGGAAGGGGATTTGGCCTTTAAGCTATTCTCTGCTTACAGAGACCCAAGTCAGCTGCAAAGATGAGGAAAACAGACCAAGTGTCTCCACGGATGCCACAATTAGAAGGAGCCCGCACAGCGCCCGAGGCCGAGGCCGGCTGCAGCGCTCCTTACCTTCCATTTCCTGGACCAGGGCGAGCAGGGTTCATAACAGCTCTCCTCTGCCTGCTCCTTTGGCTGCATGGTGCCAGGCTAGTCTCTTCCAACATCCGCCTCTCTCTACTCCTAGCTCCCCAAAGAAAGAAAGAAAAAAGAGTTTAGGGTTGTTGGTTTTAAGAACCTTGGGGTTAGGCTTCTGATACTTTAGAGAGGTGGCCTCAGGAAAGAGTTCCCAGATCTTCACAAAGGTCGGCATCCCCAGCGGCAGACTTGTCTGGGTACCTTTTAAAATGCAGATTTCTGAGGGGCCCACTAATCTGCATTTCAGGAGCCCTTTGGGTGAGTCCAACGGTTACACCCAGAGTTCTTTTGATAACTACCTCCACGTGACCCACTGTCGGTAGGAACATTCCCACCTCCCCACCCCCTTTCCCAGGGTAGGAGGTATCCTATCCCTCCTTTTCTCTAGCCGAATGTACTGAAGTAGTGCGGGGGGGCGGGGGGGGGCGGGGAACTGGGGCGGAGTGCAAGGGAGTGATTTCCGAAGATCTCCATCCCAGCAGGCTGGGTTGGCCTCTGAAAGACCAGAGCCCAGCAGTGGCCCCGTGTTGAAGCAGGGTGAGGAGTTCCTGGGGGCCTGGGAAGGGAGGGCGTTGAACAGTGCTTTGGGCTCCCTTAGATGCAAGTGCGGGGGGCCAGAGTGGGTGACGATTTTACATAGGTGCTCATGGGACACAGCGCTTCTCCTAGCAGCCCTGAGGTCCCTGTGAGAAGCATCGCCAAGGGGTTTTGATAGTCTGATAGGTCTAGCCCTTCCAGGCTGCTTTTCTAGCCATTCTGCCCCTTGATCCCTACTTGGGGCTGCAGCAGGCTGAGACTGCCACTCTGCAGAGTCCCCAGCCCTCCTGCCTGGACGCCAGCTCCTCTGAGACCAACCCTTTCTCCCCTTCCCCCCTCTCCTTCCCCAGGGCGTCCCGCACCAGAGTCAGGAGCTGCCACGGTGACTTCTCTCAAGGCAGCCACTCTGGCAACCACTGATGCAACCTTCCCGGCCCCTCCCTCGCCTCTGCTTTCCTCTGCAGTCCCCTCCGAGCCAGCCAGAAGCTGCTCCCGTTGCTGGAGGGCAGCTGTGCCTGCAGCTGCCTCCATGCTGCCTCCTTGGCCAAGGGACTTCCTGCCCACCTGCGAGGCTGTTCTGGCCACAGGCCGGCAGCCGAGATGCCCAACCTGGGCAGTTTAGGATCTGGTCTGGTTTGGGTTGGGGAGTCCAGGGAGCGGCAGGTTTGAAGTGCCCCTGGGGCTCTATTTCTGCCACAGCGCAGGCCAGGTAGGGAGTGGGGGGGCTGGAGGATGGTGGAGACCCAGACATCTTGGAACAGGAGGGTTCTGTGCTCGGAGGTCAGGGGAGGAGGCACTTTGGACGTCCCCCTGGCCACTGCCCCTTTGGGACCTGGTGCGCTGGGCAGAGAGGAGGATCTGGACAGCTGTCTGCTTTTCTGAACTAGATTTTCTCCCCTCCAGCCTGAGCAAGGGTGGGCTGGGTGAGGGGTGGAGGGACTGTGGGTGGGCGTTCAGGTTGAGACAGGAAACACCCAAGGACCCGGACACCTCGCCCCACCCTCTCCCAAGCTGTGAGTGTTCAGCCCTTTCCTCCACTGTCACTGCCTCCTTGGAAGGTCATTTGGGGCTAAGACCAGGCATGTCAAGCTTGTGAAGGTGTGGGGTGAGGAGGGCTGCTGAGCAGTTGGTGGGAGGTGGGTGCTTCGGCCCGGGGTTGCAGGGAGCGGGGCGCGGGGGTCTCTCTGCAGGGTCAGTAGCCTGGAGAGCGCCACTCCTGTTCTGTGTATGGCACTGGTAGAATTCACTGTGAACAGTCTCGGTCAGTGAATTACCGAAGGGCCATAAACAGAGCAGAGACAGATCCGCGAGTGTCTCGGGAGCACTCTTCACCCCCTCTAGCCCCGTGGTGGGCCTGGACGTCGGAATTGGGGCCGATTTCGGTGTGTGTGCGGGGTGTAGGGATGTCCCCTCCAGCGTGAATCCCCCTCCCCCAGGACCCGCAACACTTCCAGTCTGCTTGGCCGATTTTGGCACTAGCACATTTTTGCTTGTGTCTCTCCGCTCTGAGCAATCATGTGCAGTGCCAATATGGGAAAAGCGGGACGCCGCAGCCGCGTTCACCGACCCTGCGCCTTGTGTCCGGGCCCCAGCGGCTCCCTGCCACTCCCTGGCCCATCTGGCTCCGCTGCTGTGAGAGCTGCAGCCCCGTGGGCAGCCGGATCGCCTTACACCGCCTCGGGCCACAGCGGAGCTAGCGTGAGGCCGGGCAATCGGAGCTGGGCCAGCAGATGGAGCCGCCTGCAGCCCTGGGGTGGGGGTGGGGGGGTCACCATCTGTAGGGCCAGCCCGGGTGCTGCCATGGATCAGGAAGGCCCAGCTCAGCTCCCAACACACACACCCTTGGGGTGAGACCTTGGCTGGCAGCTTGGGGGCCCGGCCTTCTGCTGAGGGAGGCAGCTCCTGGCAGTGGGGGTGTCCTCGAGGTCAGGCGAGGCGTTTCATGGGGGCTTTTCTCCCGGGACAGAGCCTGCCGAGGAGTGGCACTGGGAACAGGGTGCTTGGTGGGCTTGCAGTTGGGAGCGTGTGGTTCAGGCCCTGCTCCTGGCAGGTTCCGGGGCAGGGGCCAGTGGTCCCCTTCACATACCACACTCTGGCATGTGGCCCCCTGGATCCCTGGACTTGGGCGGTGGCTGTGGAACCTGCCCTGTCCATTGGTGTATCGGACCACATCACCTAATGTCATCTCCTCAATGCCCCACCACAGCCCTATGGGGTGTGGAAATTTTTTCAGTCATCTTCTAGATCTTTCTGAGAGGAACGGCCTGGCTGAAGAGGTCAGTGAGGAGTGGGGCCAGGCTGGTGTCATTTTTTAGTCACCATCCACAACTTGTGTGGGGTCAGCCTCACTGGTTTTGTGCTTTGGGCACTCCTGGCCCCCAGGGCTTGGAGGCATCTCAGCTCTGAACCTGCGGGCCTGGGTTCAGCCCCCAGACAACCTACTGAGGCTGAGGGGCCAGGCTGGCCCGGTGCGACCCGCACTCAGGTGACCCACAGTGAGCAAGAGGCCAGCTGGCTGGCCTGAGACACTGACCAGCTGGAGGCTGTGGAGCCTGAAGTCATTGGCCTTAGTTCCCGATGGAGCTGTTTCTCCCTGGGGAGTGAGCTTCAGGCCTGGTGTGGGAGGGAGGGGGTAGTGTGTTGTTGAGGCTGTTGGAGGATGGCAGGATCCAATGAGCTACCAACCCCTCCTGTCTAGGGCCCTGGGGACTGCCTTGGAGGGGTCAGGCCATTTCTCTATGCTGGTTCCCTGTGTGTCAGATAGGGAAGAGCCCCTTCCTTGTCCCTCCTGGATGTGGCGATGGTGTCCTTGTGCAGAAGCCCTTTTATGTGCTGCAGAAAAAGGAGGGATATCAATTATTTGCTATTTTTCCCAAGAAGGAGACTTCAGCCCCTGAAGCTTGGATCTCTCCTCTGATGGCCCATTCTCCCCACAGGGCCTGACTCATCTGGTCTCTCTGCCCTGGCCCTCTCCTCCAGGGCTAAAATGGCTGACTTGCTCTAGAGCTTTCCTCCCGGGCTCCATGCCACAGATGTGAGGGGCAGGGAAGAAGGGTGTCCATGGCCTGGATCAGAGTGACCGCTGGGGGTTGGGGGTGGCCACAGAGACCCAACAAGGGGGTTGGAAGGCTCCTGGGCATGATCGTTTCTAGAGCATCCCTGGGCCTTGTGAAATGTCTGGCCACGTCTGTACCTTGCTGCCTAGCCCTTCCACCTGTGAATGGAGCGGCCGCCCCTCACCCCCTGGGTGGTCTGCAGCTGGGCTCCATTCTTCCTGTGGCTTTGCTTCTTCGCCTCAACACCTGCCCAGGTGGGTGCCTTTGCTGAGCCCTGAGTCACAGGTGTTAGTGGAGGTGGGGGTGTGTGTGGAGGAGCCAGTTTTGTTCGCCAGCCCCCTATGCCTGACTGTCTCTGGGGCCCATCTCCAGTGCTCCCTGGGAAAGACCTCAGGCCCTGACTTAGTTTCACCTCCTCGTAATTTATTTGGTCCCAGATCAGGCCCCAGCCCCTGGCGTGGGTGGTGAGTTCGCCCACCGTAGCGACTGCTATGCCTGGCTGGGGGACCCCTGTAGCCAGCTCTCCTCCTCAGGGACCAATTTCCTGGCAGTTGGGGTGGGAGGCCTTCCTTCGCCCCCTCCTACCCCTCCAGCCTTTGTTCCTCACCACTCTGTAACCTGGGCCTGAATGCTCCTTTGTGTGTCCCCAGAGAAATAAGCAGAAGGTTTTACCCACTCAACAGGCAGCTTGGCGATGGAGATGTTTGATCTATCCAGTGCCCTGTGCCCCACAGGGATTCCTGTAGTCTGACTGAAGTCCCTCCCGCTGCAGCTGAAAGCATTTTCTTGTCGGAGTGGGAAGCACTTGGCTCTGAATTTTCCGTGTATTTCAAGAGCAGTCAGTCCAGGGTGTCCACCTCCCCCAAGCAGGGCCCCTGCTTGTCTGTGGTGCTTGGGCCTTCTGGAGATGCCAGTCCCTGGAGGGACTGTGTGAAGTGGATTTTCCAGGCTCCCCGCCCCTCCCCCTCTGCTCCATTTGCTTATTCAATCCCAGCCATTATCCCGTTCCCTGCCTGGGCTCTGCGAAATGCGATCCAGCTCCATTGATCGAGGGCGGGGGCTGCACTGCAAGGCCTGGCGAGAAGGCTCCCTCCCCTGGGTGTCCACCGTGGCCGGTGCTCCAGCCACTGCAGGGGGCAGGGACAAGAGACCCGCCCTGCCCATCACCTACCAGTGCAGGGAGCTGGAGGAGCTCCCTGGCCTCGTCACTGGCCCCCAGGAAAACCCTGGTTCCTGCAGGTGTTCCCAAACAGGCCCTGCACCCTACATTCTCACCCTTGCTCAGTTCTGTGAACCTTCAGCACCAAGCATACTTCTTTCCGTGGCGGGGGGCGGGCCTCCAGCTGCCCTGCCTCCTCTGGGGAGCCTGAGGATGGCCTCTGCTGGCATCCTGCATCTTCCCTCTTCCACTCCATCTTCCCGGTGGCCTCACTCCACCCCAGGAAGGACAGTGGCCGCTGTCTCCTGGCAGCTGCTTTTCCTGCTTGGGCTTCTGGTTTGGAAAGCGGTCCTCTTGTGATGTGGTCTTTCTGCCTAGGGGGTTTTAGGCGACAGATCCTTCCAAGCCTTAAAGGGCTGGGCCTGCTTGGGGGCTGATCGCTTGAGGTGACCTTAGGTGGCTTCAAACACCCCTTAGGAAAGGGGTGACTGCATTTGGGGCCTGTGGGGCACAGAAGTACTCTGTCCTTGGGGTAAGTTACTTGAGGCCTGGGGAGGTGGCACTTTGGGAAATAAGAAGGAAGTCACCCCCTGGGGGTGTGGGGATGGGCGGGTAGGGCATGAGTGTATATAGTGTGTTTCACAGTCAAGAGAATACTCCATGGATGGGATTTCCAATGGGTTTTGGCCTGGCTCATTTCTGCCTTGGACTGGCCAAGATGAGTGACGTCACTGGGCCCAGAGGCTGCTGGGCCTGGAGGAATAGCACCAGCCCAGGGCTGAGCCCAGGATCCTCAGGGGAGAGACCACAGCAAGCGGTTTGCCTCTCTGGGGCTTGATACCAAAGCGTATCAGGTACAGAAACTCTGCTTCCTCCCTGTGGGGTGGGGCAGGTGGTGAGCTTCTGGCCCTGGGGAGTGATATGGGGGGGTGTGTCTCCCTGGATCGAATGAGACAGTGACATGGACAGTAAGCAGCAGAGCATGGTCCCCTTGAGCTATCTCTCCCCTAGAGTCCAGAGGACCACGTGCAGTGGGGGCGGGGGGGGGGCTCTAGGGTTCCCGAGAGTGGGTGGGGACCTGAGCTGGGTCCCGGGAGCTGATAGGTGCTGCCCGTGTGTTCTCTCCCTCCCTGCCAGCACAGTCCCCGTGCAGGGAGCAGCTGAAGAGGCACCGGGAAGGACAAAGAACAAAAGGACTTGACCTTGTTCTCTTGCAATGGGGGGGTGGGGTGCCTCCTGCCCTTCTGTCCTGGACCATGGGCCATGCTAACTCTCCCCATCTCTGTCTCGTAGCCTCTGCAGCCCCCTCAGCTCCCAGGCCCGCCGCTTGCTGCCGCAGCTCGCCTCCCACCGTGTTTGGCAATGGTAGAACTCACACTGGTGAGGTAATGGGATCCGGTGGTTCTAGACTTGCCAACTATGGTGCGAGGGCTCAGCGGGCAACTCTGCAGCCAATGGAGGGAGCACGCCGCGCCGGGGCTGTTGCCCCATGGGGAAGGAGGGAGGGACTCTGGTCCCCAGGTGCCGGGCAGTGGCAGAGGGCAGTGGCAGAGGGCGGGTGCAGCTGGAAGTGACACCCAGTGTTTCCCTGCATCCCCCTGAGGTCACAGGTCTCCGAGTCAGCTGGGAAGCTGTCCTCCCGCCTTTGGGGGTCTTACCAAGAGCACTTGAGGTCCCCCCCAAAGTGAGGGTGTTGGGGGGTTGTGGCTGGGAAGGAAGAAGGAGGGAACATTTGGGGTTTAGGTACCCTCACCCAGCTCTTCCATACAGGATGGGCTCTGAGGCCTTGAGGGAAGGTCTCCTTCCTTTCCACAGAGAGGGGGTGAGGGCAGGCCATTGAGCAGTGCACATCTATGTAATGTTGTCGAAGCAGTGACAGGTGGATGGGGCAGAGCCCAGGAGATGTGAAGGTGGGTGTGTTTAGGCCACTTGTGTAAATGCAGGCCTGGCTCCCTGGGGAGTGGGTGGCCTGTGGGCTGGATCTCAGTGTCAGGCTGCTAATGTCTCAGAGCCTTGGGTGCAGTGGGGGCTCCAAGACAGGCCAGAGGGTCAGGGACCCAGCGGGGCTTGGGATGGGTGGTGGACACCAGCTGGATCCCAGGACTAGAGCCCCACAAGTATGGGAAGGGGAAGAGCGTGTTCTGACCCGAGAACAGTACAAATAGCAACACAAAGGTCTTTTCCCTGTTCCCCAGCCCTGCCGTTCATGGGAGGCCCCCACCCCCTGCAGGTCTAGCCATGTCCCCCTCACATGCTCTCAGAAGGAGGAGAGTGGTTCCAGCCACTGGGGCTGATGGAGTGGCACAGGGCCAGGTGGACCTTCCTTGGCTCACTCTGGGCTCTGGACTTCACGCAGCTGCGAGGGTTTTGGGAAGAGATGGGCTGAATGAGGAAGGTGGGGTGCTGGGGAGGGGAAGTAGGCTGGTGGGGGGGCGTCCCCAGAAGAGGCCATCTGACCCCATGGCTCTCAGAAAGAAAGGAAGAAACACTGTCCTCTCACAGGCTGCAATTGATTTTATTTATTTATTTATCTAAAAATGTTAATATTTTTATTTATTTTTGAGAGAGAGACAGACAGCATGAGCAGAGGGAGACACTTATCCGAAGACAGGCTCCAGGCTCTGAGCTAGTGGTCAGCACAGAGCCCTACGTGGGGCTCGAACCCATGAACTGTGAAATCATGACCTGAGCCGAAGTCGGATGCTTAACTGACTAAGCCACCCAGGCGCCCCTGATTTTATTTTTTTATTAAAAAAAGATTTTCTTAAATGTTTACTTTTGAGAGAGAGCAAGAGACAGAGTGAAGAGGGAGAAGGGGAGAGAGAGAGGGAGACACAGAATCTGAAGCAGACTCCAGGCTCTGAGTGGTTGGCACAGAGCCCATGGTTGGCACAGAGCCCAATGTGGGGTTCGAACCCATAGACCGTGAGATCATGACCTGAAGTTGGACCGTTAACCAGCTGAGCCACTTAGGTGCCCCTGCCGCTGATTTTAAAAACCTGATAAATTATGTGCCAGACACGAGGAGGGCGAGGGTTTGTTCCTTGTTGACAAGCGTTTATTATGCACCAAGCATACCAGCATTCTGTGGCCAAAATGGGCAGTGGGAGGAAGGGCGTGAGGGGCACCTGCAGGGACCTGGGATGGGGGGTTGCTGGAGGAGTGAGACCTGGGACGAGGGGAGGAAGAGGAAGAAAGTCTGAGTTTTGTATGGGGAAGCAGCCCAATGGGGAGTGGAAGCTTTGGAACTTAGAGTGGGCCGTGAACTGGTGAAATCAATGGAGGGATGAAACCAGGGATGGGGGTGGGAGTGGGGGTGGGAGTAGGGTTGGTGGGCAGGGGCACAGGAAGGCCAGTGCCCATACTAGCAGGCAGATCATGCACAGCTAACATGCCCTATATGGCTGCTCAATGGTAAATAGGTAAGCGACATAATTAGAATGAATTTACAGCCAAAGCCAGTGGAGGTGAGCAGAGCTGGTGAGCAGGGTGGGCCGAGGTCCCCCTTCACACCTCTCCCCTCCCTCCGGCTGGCTACTTTGGGTCTTGGACGTGCAGGCAGGAGTGAGATTATTCCTGGGCCTTCATGGGGAGGGGAATTAAAAGAAATTGGGGGGCTTTGGACAGATTTAGTCGTGGTTAAAGCTACTGATCTTTTAGCATTTACTGGGTGCAGAATTTGCATCATTTCAACTAATCCTTACAACTGTGGGCCAACCGGGGTTAGGGCATGAAGCACCTTGACCTCGGTGAGAAGCAGGGAATTTGAGCCCTGGCCATCTGCCTCCAGAGCTGTGAACCGCTGCTCTGAACTGGGACCTGGCTGGGAAGCTGGCCTTGTCCGTGGTGGTGGTGGTGGTGGTGGGGTCCTGTTAACCTCTGCAGGGGTCTTGCCCCAGCCCGGGGGCCATGGTTGCTGAAGGACGTGAAGGCAGAGCCAGGGCTGGCAGAGAAGGCCTGGACACCACCGCTGTTGGCTCCTGGCCCGGCTCCATGTTCTCCTGGCTGTCCCCTGCACTAATCTGACAGTGACAAACCTTCCCTGCACCACCACCAGAGTAAAGTCGAGCCCCTTACCTGGTTTTCGGGACCCGCGTGACTGGGCCTACCAGGCCGTCTGCCCCCTTCTCACCACCCTGGGCTTCTGCTGCTCCACTAGGAGACTCCGTGCATGTCCATGTCCAGCCCACTTCCCTTTGCCCCAGTGCCCAGGGCACAGTCTTTCCTGGGCCCGACCCTGGCTGTCTCCCGTGGAAGCATCTGTTAATGGGTCTGTTTCCATCAGCTGAAAGCTGTTTGAGGGCCAGGCTGTCTCATTAATAATTGTGTGCCTGGGACCACATGGAAGGTACCTGGCATGGGACAGGGGTTGGGGGTGGGGGCCCTGGAATCCCATAGGGATTGGTCCCTGTGCGATCAAATTCTGTGTGATCTTGGACACCTCTACCATCCTGGTCACCTCCAGAGTCCTAATTCCCCACGCATATACAAGATTCTTAAAACATGCCCCTCCCCTCTTCCACTCCAAGGTCAAAGTGAGGTACTGCCCCAGGGTCAGGGCCTTGACTGAGTGGCAGGGACCCCACCTCTTCTAAGTCTGGCAGCTTTCGGAGCACAATATCTATGGAAACCATGTGTGCCAGGCTTCCCGTGAAGACCAGCCTTCATGCAGAGAGAAGTCAGGTGCCCTGAGTCTACTGATCCTGTTGGATGGTAATGGGGAAGACCTGGGCTTGCTGGAGACCCGGGCTGCTGAGAGCTCAGTGGGCAGTGTGGACAGAAGGCAGGTGCTGCAGTCAGACGGTGCGAGGTGCTGGGCCGGGAACAAGCAGTGGCCCCTGGGGCAGCCGGGAGCCTGTGGGCTTCCAAGGCAACCCCTGAACCGAGCCTTAGAGAAGGTCTGGGGAGAGAAGCAGGCAGCAGCCGCTCCTGGAGAAGAACAAGCCGGGGTTACATGACGGCAGGAGTGGGGGAGATGGAGAAGCTTGGGACATGCCCCTCGGTCTGTGTTCGGGCTGAAGGATGTCCCTGCTGAGGTAGGATCCTGTTCTCTCTGGTCATTTGCTGCTGGGATACAGCATGTGGCTGATACAGCCAGGTCTGTACAGAGCAGTGGGCTTGATGCGGTTTTGGGGTGATGGTGGTAAGGTTCATGGGGTCCAAAGCTGATGGCCAAGAAAGAATTGAAGACATCTTTGGTGCAAAATGGGGGGTTTATTAAAGCTTGGGGACAGGACCTGTGGGCAGGAAGAGCGGTTCTGGGGCTGTGCAGAGTGACTGGCTATTATGGAACTGGCAGGCCTCCAGAAGGACTTTGATATGCTGAGGAGGACCCCTAAGATACCTGAGGCCTTGCTATTGTCAAGCTAAGGTGGTTTTTCCCTCTATTGAGGCATTAACATTAGGATGGCAGGGGGATTCTGGAGAAGTGTTATACTCTGTTTGCCTCAGGTACTGGTCAATGGGCTGCAGGTGCTAAGGAAATTTAATTTTACCTGCCATTGCCTTCTTGCCATTGCCTCACATCACGGTGGAGGGGTGATGTTGGGGCCCCAGGAACCTGAGTCTACAGGTTACTGGAGATTGGGTTATTGAGAAGATTGCCTTTTTCTTGTAATTTACTGAGATATTTGTAAACCGGGGGAGATTCCTGTCCTGTATGACTGATCTCTCAGTTAACCATCTGATATCTTTCCTTTGTTCTTGGGCAGCTAGGAGTGACTGAGGAATATCACAAATATCCCATCTTGGGACACCTGGGAGGCTCAGTCGGTTTAGCGTCCGACTTCAGCTCAGGTCATGATCTCACGGTTCATGGGTTCGAGGCCCACGTCGGGCTCTGTGCTGACAGCTAGCTCAGAGCCTGGAGACTGTCTTCGGATTCTGTGTCTCCCTCTCTCTCTGACCCTCCCCTGCTCACACTGTCTCTCAAAAATAAATTTAAAAATTTAAAAAAATTAAAAAAAAAACAAAAACAAACATCCCACCTTATCGTGTGTGTGTGTGTGTGTGTGTGTGTGTGTGTGTGTGTCGCACACGCACACACGCTGACTTTTGCTTTATCTCTAGTTTGCCTGATGGTCCCTCATCAGTCTCAATGGGGGGGGTGCGAGTTTTGTCCTTTTGAGGAACATCTGGCAATATCTGGAGACACTTGATTGTCATAACTGGAGGTGGGGGTTGCTTCTGGTCTCCAGTACCATCTCTAGGGGGTCTGGGACCAGTGACATTTCGGGGACCCACATGCTTTTCTGTGTACATAATTGCTCGTAGCTCAGGTGGTTAAGTGTCCTGACTTCAGCTCAGGTCATGATCTCAGGGTTCGTGAGTCCAAGCCTGGCATCAGTCTCTGTGCTGACAGCTCAGAGCCCGAGGACTGCTTTGGATTCTGTGTCTCTCTCTCTCTCTCTGTCCCTCCCCCGCTCACCTCTGTCTCTCTCACTCTCAAAAATAAACATTAAGAAAAATTAAAAAATAAAACCTAAAAGAGGTATCGTAGGAGGGCTGGCTGGCTCAGTTGGAAGAACATGCAACTCTTGATCTCAGGTTGTGAGTTTGAGCCCTGTGTTGAGTGTAGAGATTACACACACACACACACACACACACACGAGGTAAAATTAAATTAAAAAAAAGATTTAAAAATTCAGCTTTTTTGGAAATCGAGTCCACTTAAAAAAAAATTTTTTTTCTCTAATGTTTTATTTATTTTTGAGAGACAGAGAGCGCGAGCAGGGGAGGGTTAGAGAGGGAGGGAGACACAGAATCCGAAGCAGGCTCCAGGCTCGAACCCACGAACCGTGAGATCATAACCTGAGCCAAAGCCGGACCCTTAACTGACTGAGCCACCCACGTGCCCCTCGAGTCCACTTTCTATTCGGAAACAGCCGACCAATCTCCAGGAAAATTTGGAGCCGGAGAGTTTGGCGGCGAGGTTTGGGTGGGAATTTGAAGGCTGTTTTCCGTCATCGGAGGAACGGGGACCCTCACAGCTCTGTGACTGCAGAGGCGGTGGGCGGGCCTTACAGACAGGCAGATGGTCTCCCAGAACTTCCTTACTGGTCAGTCAGGCTGTGACTTAGGATGGGCAAGCTCTCCGTCCCTGGGGATGTTCTAGCAAAGGTGTTGGCGCGGGTGGCAGCCTCAGATGGGGCTGGGCCAGATGCCTGGTCACTGTGTGAAGCGTCACTTTATGCTGAAGCTGCTTCCTTGCCCGAGTGCGGGGGCCTTGCCTCTCCCTCAGCTCCCTAGCTGTGACCCAGGCACACGTGTGCACAGCTTTTTAAATGCACATAAAGCCTGCTGTGAACAAACTGCAAAGTAATTGAAGACCTTTGGATTCACGGGGTATGTGTCTTTTCTCAAACAGCAGATACTGGAAAGCCAAAAACTGTGGTGGGAGGGCTGGTGGGTGGTGGGGCTTTGTTGGTGGATCTGTCCCATGCAAGGGTTCTTGAAGCTCTGCCGTTAGGTGTTGGCTGAAGCCTGACCTGAACCTGCCAGGCCTCCCGCTGCGCTGGCTCCAGTGAGGTTTCTCAGGGTGAGATGCTGGGTGGAAGCAGCAGCAGGAGGTCTTGGGGAGAGCGGTGGAGGTGGCAGTGAAGGCCCCCTTCCCTCAGCCATGGCCCCTGTCCAGCCCATCAACAGATCCTTCTGGAGGGTCTCCTGTGTGTGTCCTCTACCCCCAGCGGCATCCTCCCAGTCCTGTGCGGGAGGTCCCCACTTCTGGGAGCCAGGCTTCTGCCTCCTCAGCCATCCTGGGAAGGTCACATGGGGGGCCGGGAACCTTTAGGAGCAGGAGAGCAAGAGAACTTCCTGTGGAAGTTATGGGGGAGGGGAGATGCAGACAGAGGTGCCCCTCGTGGGGAAACAGATCCATCCCTTCACCACCACTGATGAACCCACAACTTATTTTTAAATCAAGAAACAGACTTTTTTTTTAAAAAGCTTATTTATTTTAATGTTTACTTTTTGAGAGAGAGAAAGAGAGAGAGAGAGACAGAAAACGAGTAGAGAGAGGCAGAGAAAGAGGGAGACGCAGAATCCAAAGCAGGCTCTGGGCTCTGAGCTGTTAGCACAGAGCTTGATGCAGGGCTCCAACTCATGAACCACAAGAACATGATCTGAAGCCAAAGTCAGATGCTTGACCGACTAACCATTCAGTTTATTTTGAAAGAGAGGGGCGGGGGGAGGGGGGCAGAGAGAGAATCCCAAGCAGAAAATCTATGCTGATAGCGCAGACGCAGGCTTGATCTCACAAACCAAACCATGACCTGAGCTGAGATCCAAGAGTCGGACACTCAATGGAGCCACCGAGGTGCCCCAAACCCACAAATTTCAAGTGTCTTCTCTCTTTACAAAGACAAAGGCATCTCGCCCTGGCGAGTCTGAACACAGTGTGGGTTTATTTTCGGCAGTCACTACCTTGACCATGTTCTGTTGACTCTTCTAGTTCCTTAATTACATATTGAGTGAATTTCATAATTGTATAAACATGGTTCGTCACTAAGTCCAGACTTCCTTGAAGCTTTGATTTCAAACTTGAGTTCAACTCCACCTTCTTCCAAGCTCCAGGACCCACAGTGTTTGAGGTGGCTGCCTTGTAGACAGCTACTTACCCTCTGTCCTCTTGATCCAGATCCTCCAAGATGGGGCGAGGGGGGGGGCGGCGATGATGGGCAGGCAGGGAAGATGGGAAAGGGAAGGCAGAAATCATAATAGCAAAGCACTTTCCTCAAGACCAATGACTTCAATGCTCTTCCCATTCCCTGCAGGTCTTTAAGGACTGGGAAGGGGTCATTTCACGTGGCCCATTGATTGATAAGAGGTCACCATACTTATCTGTTGGTTACCCTTTCCTTGGGTGGTTAATGATCTGTGACTAAACCCTTAAATGCCACATTAGTTTAGCTCCTCCCAGGATACCTTCAAAACTGAGGTGTTTCAAAGTAATGCTCAAGGCTTTAAAAGCCTAAGGAAGTACTCAAAGCTATTGTTTTGGGTGTAAAAATGTAGCATATGTTGGATGTAAAATAACTTGGGGGTTTCCTCAAACTTAAAAAAAAGTATTTAGTGCTTTGTTTCTTTTGAGTAACATGATTTGTTCCCTTCTAGTAACAGGACTTCTTTGTCAAAAGCAGAGCTAAATGGGAGCCTTCATCAAATCACCAAGGTCGGCTCCACCTTGGCAAATGTGTGGCCTCCTTTTATTTGGTGTTGATTTCTCATTCCCATTTTCTTATTTCATCGCATGTATCTTTTATATAACCTTCAAGTTCTTTTTGGGGGTGTTAAAAATAACCTTTTTGGGGGTGATGAAAGTGTACTAAAATTAGATTATGTGATGATCACACAACTTTGTAAATATACTAAAGACTGTTGAGCTGCTCACTTTTTTTTCCCCCTAAGTAGGCTCCACACCCATGGTGGGGATTGAATTCAGGACCTTGAGATCAAGACCTGAGGTGAGAGATCAAGAGATCAAGAGTCCGATGCCCAACGTTCTGAGCCACCCAGGCGCTCCAAGATGCTCACTTTACAATGGGATTACCTGACTGGCATGTAAATTATTTCAATAAAGGTGCTTTCAAACACTGCGAGGTTATTGGGATAGTGGGGCTGGGCAGATGGGGCACACTGTTACCCCAGTGACCTCCTAATTTACTGACTCAAGACATTTAAAGACCCAAGAGGGTTCTTTGGTAGAGGCAACGTGAGGCAGCAGGGAGGCTATTGTCCCCTGGTTGTCACAGCTTGGGTGGGAATGATGGCAATCAACACTAGGTGGACCAGCATCCCCGCTTGCTTTTCTACCTGTGAAGTAGACTGCCCCTAATCCTGTTGGCCATTGCTGATTGGCCCAGAGGCAGACACGTGACATCAGCAGGCCAATCAGCTGTGGCCTCATGATCCAGCCAGGAGTCTGGGTGAACTTGGGCCAGGAAGACATAGATCCTGGCTCTATCCGCAGCACATCTTTACTCCAGCACTTCTGGGTTTCTGCTGTTCACACCAGGAAGGTTTTGGTGCCTAGTGGGTGCCAGGCTCTTTCCAGCGTCATCTTATGCAGTCTGGGCAGGTGGGCTGGGCCCTGCCAGAGTAGTTGGGACCGGTGAGCACAGGAGGGGACTGAGGCCAGGACTCACAGCCGTGACCATCACAGCTCTGTGCAGCTCATCTGTACTCGACTGAGTTAATTCAGTGGGAGAAGCAAGGGACGCCACCTGGGCCACTGCACCTTGTTGGTGATGGGGTTCCCTGAATTGTTCATTACCCACTGTTCGCATAGACGAGAACCCTGAGGGCTAGGGTAAAGAATCTTATTTAGTCCTTCTTTTCTCTTGTGAATTAAAACCATATTTTTTGTCTCCCTCCTCCCCAAGTATCCCTTTATGGCTGTTTTCTGCAATAATTTTGGTAAATTCTGGCAAATATCAGACTCGGATTGCTGCACGGGAGGAAGGGCCTCCCTTTATTAAGCCTTTATTTGGCTTAAATACCATTCTCTATGCAAGTAGTTCTGGCAAGGAAAATATATAGGCATAAATTATTTTCAGGTTTTATTTTTACCTTAAAAAATTTTAAAGTAATCTCTACACCCAATGCAGGGCTTGAACTCATAGTCCCAAAAGGAAGAGTTGCATGCTCCACTGACTGAACCAGCCAGGTGCCCCCAAATCTTAAGGTTTTAAGAATGTAGATGGCAAGGCCAAGGCAGGAGGATCCCGGAGCGCAGCGTGGGTAGGATCCTGGCCAAGAGTCAGAAGTCTGGATGCAGTGCTGCACTCATGTGGTCCTGAGTCCCTCTATGCCTCTAGGCTTTACTCTTCATAACCTAAGTGAGAGGTGGTGGCTAATGTCCCTTCTGGCTTTAAAATTCTCTTCCATGGAAGGCCATTGAGGAGTCCAAAGACTGTATGGGGCTGAGGCCCAACTGACGACTTCACAATCCAACTACTTTGCCAAGGTTCAGTTTGGCTGCCCTGCCCAGAGCGTCTTGGGTTTTAACATCAACTGATCTCTCTCTAAGGGTTTGGGCCCTAGGTCTTTTAACGAAGACATTGTAATGTAACTTCCTGTGTCTGAGAATCTGTTCGGGCACCAGCATCTTCACTACCCTTCACCCTTGGCAGGATCTCACGGGTCCAGATTTTTCTTGGGAATAACGTCAACATTATTTTCGCATCAAATTATTTAACGATGTTAACACTGGGTTTTCACAGAAAATATTTGTGTAATGAGAATGTGTGGGAATAGATGTTTTGGGTTCCTTGAATTTTCTGATTAAGGAGCCACTGGAAACTAAGGTCCCTCATCTGATGAGATGTTTCGGGTGTCTGCTGTGTTCAAGTTTGTGTGTGTGTGTTCGCCTGTGTGAGTGCACGTGATGAAAAGGCCCAGCGGCTGGGAGGCCCTTCCTCCCGTGCAGCAAGCCCTGGACAGTGACCATGGCGGTCAGCGAGGACCGCTGAGGCTGCACGTGGGCTAAGTTCAGGACTCACCTGCAGGTTTCCAGGTGTGAAAAAGGAGAATTCAGATGTGCAGCTTATTTTCCAACACCCGCCCTCTGAATGGTTGGTGCCAAGAGCAGAACTTCTAGAGACGGACAGATTCTGGTGCACTAGTTCTGCATTTACCTTGTGAAGTTGCTGAATCTGTTCCCACACCTGCAAAATGGGGCATCATCACCTCTGTACAGGGTTGCGGAGAGAATTAGAAGTAAAGGTGGATAGCAGCTTCCAGTGTCTTGCTCAGAGCAGTCGTTCAGTCACTGCTAGTTAGAACACTAGTTTCTTAAAGGGTAGATAAATTCAGAAGAAATCTGAGACCCAATTAATTAGAGTTGCACCAACAATTTTAACTACGAGTGCCTTAGGGGCACCAGGCTTAGTTGGTGGAGTGTGCGACTCTTGAGCTCATTGTGAGTTCAACCCCACACTAGGCGTGGAGCCTACTTAAAAAAAACAACAAACATAATTACAAGTGCCTTAAATATGGGATGATAGATTCTAGCCTTACCCCCTAAATATTAAATAAGCTACTTTAAACTTAACCTCTGTGCCTGCCTGCTCATCTGTAAAGTGCGGATGACAGTACTTTGTAAAGATTAAGGTCATCTGTAGGTAAATCTCTAGAACAGAACAAGGCACATTGTAAGGGCTGTGTGTTAGCCATTATTATTGCTACCATATAAACACTCTTAACTGCAGACAAGCCATAATTGTCATAAACAAGAGCTAGGAAAGCCTCTGCACAGGGCTGGTGACGTGGGCTTGGGACACGGGCTTGTCCTTGCCTCCCGAGATGGCCCTGGGTAAGTTCCAGGTTCTCAGGGGGACCCTGGCTCCCCTCTGCAGATGGTTATTACCGCTGTTCTGTAGAAATATGCTCCCAAGACAATAGTATTTGACAAATACTTGCTAATACCCTGGCAATTTTCAGGAGTGAGCGACTCAAATTCAGAATGAGTTGGGGACTCACTCAGGGCCCAGCAGCACTGGCAGTGGAATGGCAGGTGAGGAAAACCTGTCTAGCTACTTCAGAGCCCAGTCCTCAAGTCCTACCTGCCCCTCTGTGCTCCCTCCACCATCCCCGGTGCATCTTCTTCAAGAGATGCCAAACTGCAGCAAACAGCAGTGGCTACGTGGGGGTGCACTGAGGGGTGTCCTTGACTGGCATCAGCGGGTGAGCTGTGCTGGGGCCACAGGCTGGCTTGGGCTGATGACCTGACCCACAGCCCACTGAGGTGGGGACGAGAGGAAATGTGGGCTCTCCTTCCACTTAAGCTTCAGTTTTGGTGCCGACACCAACGGGACCCATGAAGACTGGGTACCACCCAGCCACACCCACATAATGGGGGCATTATGGAGGAGGGAAGGGAGTACAGGGGTGGGTCCTTTTCCACATGTGAAACGGCTGAAGATGAGCCTGGCTTGGGCCTGAGTGAGGTCCAGGATGCACTGGCAGCCTAAGCTTACAGAGTGAGGAGCCCTTTCTCTTCTGGGCCCTTCTGGTTCTCAGCTCACTCATCTCAGTTCAGAAAACTCCAGTAGTCACCAGCATCGCCAGGATCTTCTCAGATGTAGGACTTAGAGCCGAGAATTCCTAGCCCCCTGTCAGTTTCTGTGAGCACCGGAGCTTTGCTGCCTGAGTGATAAGCTACCTTTGGCAGAGGACCCTCAAGGAGACAAGGGAACGCGTTCTGCTGCGGCACTCCATCCAGATAGCACCTTACACCCTGGGCTGCGGCGATCTGTTCATCTGAAAGGTGTCCTCTCATCTGGTTTCTCATGGGCACCTGCCAGGCTGTAGTCATAGGGCACATGGCAGGCTTTTAGCAAGTTAAACCAAACTGACCGATGGGCCAGATCTGGTCTACAGGTGGTTTCCCTCCCCCCATGCAGAGTAAAGGATTTTTGATTTGTTGTTGAAATCAGGAGATTTGTACACCAATCTGGATTCCCCATCGTCTCTGGAAAATTATGAAGATGGGGCGCCAGGGCCCATATTTCTCCCACTTGGTGGCAATCTATGGGTACTCAGGAGAGGCTGCTCCCTTTGGACAGATTCTCTCCATTCTGCAGTCCCCTCCCAGGCCCCCTCCCCAGCGGCTCCCACTTCAACTTAGCGATTTTGCCTACCTGGTCCCTGCAGCAGCTGCTGGTGGTAACTCAGGCGGCGAAGAAGGCAAAGGTCTCCATCAGCTCCACCAAAAAAGTTTTCAACACATGCTTGTTGAAAAGGCCGCACCTGGGTCTTGCCAGGCAAACAGAAAGCGCGGGCGGTGAGGCACCTCCAGAGAGATGCTGGCCCCATAGGAGGTATTCTAGCTAGCCCAGCTGTTCCAGGGTGGCCAATGGCAATGACGTCTGGTTGATGTGGCTGCAATCAATCCTCTCTGTCCACCCTCTATCGCAAACAGCCGACAGGGTGCCATTTGTTGAGGAAGAGGGAGAGAGGTGGTGCGAGCTTTACTGAGCTGCTGTCAGTCACCAACGAACATCTCGTCTTCTCCATTCAACTACTTAAATCATTATCACCAGCAAACTGACCTAAACATCCAACAACAAAGAAGGGGGGGGTGGCAACAGCAAGGAGGGCATCGTTTGAGGTTGACACACAGAGTGGGCACAAACACAAGAAGTAGAGGTGCAAAACCACTGGGGGGAGGGTTGGTTATAAAGGGCCTAAAGCTGGGGGTGTGGCATGAGGCACTGCTGGAAAGATGGCGGTCGCCACGTTAAAGCAGTGAGCCGTGACGGAACCCAAAGAGGGAGGACTTAAGGTAACGACGACTGGATGGAGGCCTCTGCTTCAAGGATAACCCACTGCAACAGAGAACACCACTCACTCGGAGGGAACCCTGATGGACAGGCGCCATCATGCATCCTGATTTTTAATGTGGAATGCAATTTTTCAAGCCATCTTTAGGATTTTTCTAGCTAGATCCCAACCCCCGCATCCTACCCTGCACCCCCAGGACAGCAGTTTATAAAACTAGCTCAGTGGAGCTGCTCTGGAGGTGGGCACAGGCCAGGAGGCCCTGACCCTGACCTAGCACTCTCCTTGCAGGGTTCCACCCACAGGGCGCCACTCCAGGACCACCGAGCTGGAGTTGCAAGCACCTTTTACAAAGCAGAACAGGCCACCCCAAAAGAGTTCTAAGAGGCCAAGTGCTCCTATAGAGATGAACATTCCACTTCCTGTTGCCACATTTTAAACTATTTATTGAATGAGGCAGTAATAGACAGAATGGGAAACAACACAGAATCCATGCTCTGCTACTTGGGTTTTGCTTTTCTTCTTCTTGGCAATTTCTCAAACTATTAGGAGGTTATTTCACCACAATGGAACACGGGCTTTAAAGCCCCTGAACAGCTTCACAATGACGATAAAAAATAATAATTAAAAAAATAACAAGTTGTAGAACTAGGACTGTTTGTTTATATGTAAATTTCCCTTCCCGCCCCCTATTACGTACAGAAAAAAAAACATACAAAGAACATTAGATAGTTTTATATAAAACAAGCAAATACAAGAATTTGAAACTTTTCTCAAAGGCTGAGCAAGACGTGAAGAATCTTTTAATGTTGCATTAAAAAAAACACATTTAAATACACTATCACACATGGGGGGCCCGGGAGGAGGGAGGAAGAGTTGTCCCTGTACTCAAGGAGCAGAGATTTGGCCTGTCGAGAAGTCAGGTGAATTTAGCCACTGGAGACTCTGGCTTGCAGCTGAGAAATCACAGAATTTAAGAGTTACGGAGAACACCCAGACCAGTCGGCACCTGTGAGGAGGAAGCTGTGGGGCTTGGCTCGCCAGGAGGAACCTGGGAAAACCGCAGGGTCCCTTCTGAATCAGGGCCAGAGCTGGAGTGGGGGTCGGGGGCAGGAAACACCCTAAGTCCCTTTCTCTTCCAAGGCCCCGCAGTAGGAGGAGCCAGGTGGCCTTGTCAGTTCCAGTGTCCTCTGCTGCGAAGCTACAGAAAGGTACTGGGAGGGAAAAAATTGCTCCCATTGGTGTGCCCTGGTCTTTCAAGATTTTTCTCTCCCTCCTTCCTTTCCCCTTCCAACCCCTCCCCTCCCCCTCCCACTCTCTCCCCTCCAAGCACACACCCACAGGCACACTTGACGCACACACGCTCCAAAAAACCCTTAATACTTCTGTTACCTTCAGTTCATATACATGACCAATTCAGGAGACCGACCTTAGACCAGAGCAACATTTTAATAGTCATGAGATCAAGACGACTTCCTGGGGAGGGGAGGGGATGGGAGGCTGAGGAACGCCCTCTCGTCCCTGCCTGGAGCTTTAAGGACATTCACCTGCCCGTGGCAAGGTCAGCACCTGGGCCAGCCCGAGGAGCATCTCAGCTGCCAGACCTCGAGGCCCTTGGACCTTGCAAACACACTTTCTGGACCCCACCCCATCTGGAACCTCCTTCCTCAGGTGAGTCCAGCAGGGAGAGTTCTGGGTGGCCACTGGGAGGCAGCTTTGGTGAAGGGCATGGTCACCTCCGCCTGAGTTTGTCAGTAGCTCAACGCATGACCCTGGTATGAACAAAAACTGGGTGACTGTGTCTGGCCACGTACCCTACACCCACTAAACTGGGTGAATTATATTTTTCCACAGCTCACCTTGATTTCATACAGATAATTCCATGCAGGTTTCATACATATATATATATATATATATATATATCTACATACATACATATATATATACTTTATATATATGTAAATGTGTATATCCATATGTACACATATACATATATTCACACTCACACATACACACACATAAGTATACACACATGTTTCTGCAGAAAGAGGTCCTGCCACAATTTGGCTTTTTCGGGACGGTGAAATTGACAACACAGTATCTTATTCCACCAATCCCAGAAAATCAAGAGTGGTGCTTTAAAAAATGCAATTCCAAAACCCACTGCCTTTCTTCCTTTTTAAAAAAAAGGTTAACAAAACTTTTCTTCCAAAGTCGAGAGACTTAATTCCATTTGATTGCACCTCTGCAAACGTGTAAAAAATTTTGAAGTAGACTAGAAAACGATGCCATGGCACGGCCGCAGGTCACTGTTCCAGCGTCACCACCTCCACAGCCTGGCCGTCCATGGTAACTGTGCTGTCCGATATCCTGGTGGTCACAGGGGCCATGGCCACCTGCACTGGGCCATTGCCCTGGGCGAGGCTGGTTACCACAGTCTGGTACATGCTCACAGGGATCTGGACCAGTCCTGGGGAGACAAAGGGGACACTGTTGGTGGGGATCGGGCTCAGCTTCCCAGAGGCCAGCTGGACAGGGCAGCCAACCCCAGCCCTTCAGGGTGCGCTGTCCAGCCCCCTGTAGTTGCACACCGACTGCACAAGCACAAACACTTCCCTCTTCTTACCCATTTTAATTCCTAAAATAGGCTATCAGGAAAGGGAAGTTTGAAGACATTGTGGAAACACACCCCAGGGCAGGGTCTCCCCAGCCTGCTGTGAACCTTCCACCCCAGCCCATCCCTGCTGACTGCCTCCTTCCTCTAGGAGAGGCTGCCATTAATTTTCTTTGATGTTCTGTTACTGACATCTCTAATCATCTGTCTGCCTATGCTCAAGTTTTTCTCACCTTGAAAAAATGTCTCCCTCAATCCTATCCTGTTTTCTGGCCACTGCCCTCCCCCACCTTTTCAATGTTCACTTGTTTAAAAAAAATGCTTAGGGCATGGTTTTCTTGATTTTAGATCCACAGACCAGTAACATTTTAAAATACAATTTGAAAAAACCCAACTGTCTCCTAATATCACTATTATTTCACAGTAGAAAGGATGGTTTAACACAAAGAAAGGAAGAAGCACATGATCCCAGAAAAGGGCAGTCCTTCAGAAGAAAAGTTGATAGTTCTGTAGGACATATTAAAAAAAAAAAAAAAAGGATTTCCAGTTAAATGAGGTAGAATAAATGTACATATCAAGCTCCTCTTCCTCTTAAAACTAAACTTATAATTAAGGGGAGGGGGAAGGATGTAAATGAAGGATGTCAACATGCTTTTGGAAGATGAAAAGCAAATGTAAAGTGGTTCTGACTTATCAGAGAAACGGAAGCAGAAAGTCCCATGTTCATGGAGGCCTCAAGGGTGCGGGACACGTAGGTCTCACTACTGTAGAGACAGATGAGGCTGAAAATGGAAAATGGCTAAAAGTGTGTATTCAGCTTGACTGGATCAGTAGCTCCTGCCAATTCCAACACCCAGACACCCAAACCTTTGTTGACAGGACATCTGAAGTTCTTCCACTGTGTTGAGAAATGGACCTAGAGAGGCCCGGGAAAAGGCCACAGTGATATCTGGTGGTGGGGTGGTGGGGGGACGACTCCGAAAACACTCACTCCAGGGCCTACACATGGCCCAGCTCTGCCCGGTGCTCTCTCTACGGAAGGCAAGGTTGCAGACAATGCCCAATGCCCCAAGTAGAAGAAAACAAAAGCCCCCAAACTCTAGTATCTTCAGAGAGAGAAAAGAGATTTGTATCATAAAAATGGGATGCTTTTCTTAAAAAAAATTTGAAAAAAATTTTAGGACGAAAAATCTAATAGATGAAATACATTCCAAAGAAAGCAGATGATGAAGAAATCAAGGGCATTTTTCAGAAAGTAGAAAAGGCTAAAAGATGAGAAGGAGAGAAAAATAGGAGGCCGAAGGGGTCTAACCTCTGATAAAACAGAATTCCAGAGGGTAAAAAAACAGAAGGTAGGAAATTACCAGATACATTGTAAATAAATTTCTAGAATTGAAAACCGTGAGTTTCAGATTGTAAAGGCCCACTAGATGACCAGCAGAAAAGATGACAAAAGATGGAGACACTAAGAAACATCTTTGCAAAATTTCAGAACATGAGGGATAAAGCAAAGATCCTGAAGGATTCCAGGAGGGGAAAATAAGCCCTATGCAAGGAGCTGGGAGTCAGAATATTATGGGACTTCTCAATGCCGTCAAGCGTCTGGGAGAAAATGCTATCCAGGAGAACTGTATTTCCGGCCTAAGAAATGACACCCCTTTCAACTGAGTGTGTGGGCAGGAGAAAGACCTCCAGCTGTGAGGGGGTTCTGGAAGCGGGCCCCCTTCACACTTTCTCACAGGAGGCTCCGAAGGAGGGGTTGCACAGCAGTGAGAGAGAAGAACCAAGAATCCGCAGCGAAGAGCTCTGGGGGCAGGAAGGGGGACCCAGGGCCAGAGCTGTGCGGAACGCCTGGGGAGACAGAGTCAGGACTGGCACCACCACACGGGGCCGAGGATGCAGAGGGGTTTTCCAGAAGTGGGTAGAACCGGTGATTACTGCCTAAAAAGCAGAAGGAATAAAGCCAAGAAGTAACCGTCATAACACACTTGTCTTCGCAGTGGACAGTTTTGATGTAGTTACAGTAACATAAACACTCAAACTGGGTTACCAGGAAATTGCAATCACGTCTCAACTCAAGAACTAATGATATGACTATTATTTAGAGCAGTAAAGACACACACCAGAAAGAGCATGAAGGGTCGCCTCCAGGGGATAGGCTTTAAAAAAAAGGGGGCTCTTAGTCCTTTTATTGACAGTTAAAACCATATCTATCACTTCGTTGAAATTAAAAATTAATTTTAAAGAGGAGTATTTTATCAGAATATTCTCTAATGCAAAAGAACACCCCCCAAACAAAATGTTATTTTGCAATGTTAAATTATGTTTCCTAGAGGAAAATCTTGCCAGTTTAGGATCTCTATTTGAAGATGCAGCATGAGCCGGGCTTGATGTTCTGTCTGGTGACAGTCATCGGAGGAAGTCTGGGCTCAGGCTGCTGCATGTTAACAGGAACGGGGTGCATGCAAGGCTGAAAGGAGAGCAGCCCGAGGGTTGGGCGCCGACCCCAGAGGCTGTGGGGCTCAATTTCCCTCAACTAGGCTTTGCATACGGCTCTTAAATGTGTCTAATCAGCCATTTGCAACGATGCGAATGGAGCTAGAATGTATTTTGCTAAGCAAGTAAGTCAATCAGAAAGACAAATACCATATGATTTCACTCACATGTGGAATTTAAGAAATGAAACGGATGAATAAACGGGCAGAGAGAGGAAAGAGAAGAGGGGGAAATAAACCACAAGAGATTTACTGACAGAGAACTATGGGTGGATGGAGGGAGGTGGGCAGGGGGATGGGCTAGATGGGTGATGGGTACTAAGGAGGGCACCTGTGATGGGTACTGGTGTTGTATGTAATGATGAATCACTAAACTCTACTGAAACCAATATTGCACTGTAGGTTAACTAAAAATTAAAAAACAAAACAAAAAAAGTCTCTCTCTACCCAATCTTCTTTTCAGTTCCCCCTCCCTGCATCTGAGAGAGCTTTCCATCCCACGTCACTCCTCTTTCTCAAACTCTCCAAACCCCATGTTCAAAAGTCTCCCAAAGCCTATTAAAAAAACTGCTCCCATTGGACATGGCGTTCAAGACGTCTCAGGCTCTGCCCTGGCCTAGCTCTGCAGGCTCCTGTTCTCCCTGAGACACAGGTACCCCGCGCTCGGGTGCCACCCGGGCTGCGCTTACCTCCTGACACGGCGGCACGCTCCTTCCTCTAGGCCTTTGCTCAAGTTGTTCACTGTTGGGAAGTCCCTCATCCCCTTCTACTTCCCCTTTAAAACCCGGCTCGCGGTCCCTCCTCTTGGAGGCTGGCCCCATCCCAGTCCTGGCTGATACTGAGTGGCCTCCTCTGCATGCTCGGGGAGCACCACGCCAGTAGAGCATATTCTGGCGTGGCCGGTCAGTGTGCGTGGGGAGACCTCGCTGTTTGACAGGGGGCTACTTCAAGGCCAGGGCTGGCTCTGGTTCATGTTCTGTTTCCCGCAGGGTGAGGCATCAGATGTGCCAGAAGGGCAACAGGCCAAGGGAGTCTATTACTGCCTCAGCAGTGTGCAGCTGGGCCCTCCGCCCTTGGCCTCTAGGACTCCAGGCCTGGCTTGCGTAGGTGTGAAGCCCATACACTCCTTCCATTGCTCCAGCATAGTCACGATCATCATCGCTTTCATCCTCTCTCCTGGTCACAACAGGCAAAACTAATGAAGTAAGCCAAAGTGCGCACTGGCCAAGCGGGGACTCCTGTGTCATCCTGCAAAGCAACAAGCTGGCAAATCGCAACTGAAACTAGAAGCAAGGATCAGTCTTATTTCTTTAACTCTTGCTTCTGAGCTTGAGTCAGTTCCAAAAGCTGCAAACTTGGGGTCATTTTGAGCAAGGAGACCTCCTCACTGCGAACGACCATGCTGGGATCAGAAGGCGGGCAGCGAGGGGTAGAGACTTAACTAATTGTCAGAGTTAAATCTCTGATTTATGATATGTCTTTGTTTCCTACGACGTGGATCCACATCCAACAGTGTTGTTAAAAGACTTGGTATCGTGGGAGATTGGCTCCAGAATAAAACGGAGAAAGGTGCAAACGCAAAAGTAGATACTGGCTGCCACTGTTATATAATCTTTTGAACACAAACGGATCTCGTTGCCATCTTTCACAATTCTTCACTGGCCCGAGGGACATAAGGCCCAAATCTCTTTGCAGGATTTAAACCCTTCATGTCAGCTCCCGTTGTTCCATTTGGCCGAGTGACCATGAGCTACTTGACCAAGCCTCATCCACCGCGACTTCTACCCTGGCCTTGTTCCTTGAACAGGCTCCTATCCTCCCTTCCAAAGCAGCCGAGGTCTCTCCTCCTTGGCCTTCGCCTCTTTCCCGAGGCCCTGAGCTCTCTGTACAGGCCCCGTGGAGGCAGCGCTCCAATTCATCGGCACTGTTCAGGTCTTCAAGAAGACGGTCAACTCCGTAAGGGACTCGGAGTCCTCAGTGACCAGCGGAGGCTCAACGAATGTTTTCTGCACTCGAAGAGGAAACTGGCCTTTGAAGGTTGCACAGGTGTCCCTCCTGGAGAGAGGGTGACTGGAATGGCCCCGTCATAGAGCAATTAGGCGCTTTTGGAGCTGGGAGCTCCCAGTCAACAGAACAGTAATGTAAAAACGACTATATTCAGGACTCATCCAAAGAGGGACTCTAAAGATTTCACCTTCTGTACTGCACCTCACAATCAGGGAAGGAATACATCTGGCCTCTGCAACTGGTGAAATGCCCCCCTCTACATCGCTGTCTCAGATATGTGGCAACAGCAGCCACATATCTGAAAAGCTTTGCAGGGGCGCCTGGGTGGCTCAGTCGGTTAAGTCTCTGACTTCGGCTCAGGTCAGATCTCACGGTCGTGGGTTCGAGCCCCGTGTCAGGCTCTGTGCTGACAGCCAGCTCAGAGCCTGGAGCCTGCTTCCAGTTCTGTGTCTCCTTCTCTCTCTGCCCCTCCCCCTCTCGTGCTCTCTCTCTCTCTCTCTCTCTCTCTCTCTCTCTCAAAAATAAATAAAACATTAAAAAAAATTAAAAAAAAAAGCTTTGCAGAGGGGCAGGATCCCACATGCGGGGCCATTTCATAACCCCAAAGGCCTCGAAACCCCAATTCCGTTATTTTCTACATGTGGTTTCAGACTACCTCCACCTTAAATCAGTGCATTACCATCCTACTGTGGGGATTTTAGAATTTCAGAATCTCTCTCTCTCTCTCTCTCACACGCACACACAGCCATTTTGGCATGGGATTAGATTAAACCGTCTCAGCGGCCCTGACCCTTTCTGTCCACGGAAGGGGAAGGGGGAGGGGACTGGCGGCTTGCAGGCCATCGCGAGCTAAGTCGGCCGGCTGCCCTTGGAGGAGAGATGATTAAATGCTGAGGCACAGTAATCAGGCTGGGATTGTCCCTGCATCTGCTCCGCCTGGCCCTGATTAGCCCTAATCTAGAAGGTGTATGTCAATCTCAGTTTATATTCTGGGTCATTTCGTTTGATGAAGTAACAGGAAGCCCTTCACATTCTACTTTCAGAGTTTGAAGTTCTCCCTCTTCTTTGTCCGAGAGACCCTGTACAATCCTAGCAGTAAGCCTCTGGGCATCTGTGTGGCACTTTTCAAAGCCCTCTTACATCCAGTGTGGATCATCTGATTTCTGCTAAGACCCTAGAGACGCGGGCAGGGCAGGTGTGCCTCCCTCACAAGATGACAGGCAAGTTCCTTTGGCGGAACCACCAGCTTATCCTAAAGGCACATACTGAAGATTTGGCCCCTCAGTCTCAAGTACCCCAATACTTCAAAGCCATAAGAAACCTCAGCATTCATTTGGTTTAGAAAATCCCTTTCTTTTTCTTTAAGCTCAAAAGGAAGCAGATAAAAAGTTTGTTAAAAGAATAAAAGTAAACACAGCAGAGTGATTTCACCCCAAGATGACGGAGTCTGGCAAAGGCAGGCATCCAGGCTGTTGATCTGGGAGTCCTTCCGTGGGCCCAGCTGCCCTTGCGACTGAGCAACGTGCCAGCAGGGGCCTGGGAGGCAGAGGCTTCCCGGCTAGTTTACAGAACTGGCCAAACTGGGAAGAGGCCAAAGGAGTCTCAGGAGCTATAGTCCCGGCACAAGGATTTCCTTGTCAAACAGCAGCCAGATTAAAATCTCTGGAGGAGCTGCTGGCTCCAGGACCACATTTCCCTGCAAAAGACAATGAGACCTGACCCTGCTCACCTCCCTCCTGCCTGGGAATCGCGCACTTGAGCCCATGTGGTCCCTCCCAGTCTTGCCCAACTGCACCCCTCGGTTGCCTAGGCCAAAACTGTAGCTGCTTCCGACTTCACATACGATCTATCAGCAAATCCTGTCCACTGGCCCTTCAAATATAAACCCGGACTGCAGCCGCTTCCCTGGACAAACTCCTCTCCTCTCTTACTAGGACTACGTTTTATCTTCCTTCATAATCGCCCTGCTCCAGCTGTTGCTCCAATGTAGCCAGAAGGACCTGCTAAAACTTTCACATGACACGATGGGTATCAGGACAGGCTCCGGAAATTCAGATCCCTGGGTGAGGATGGCTCTGACACGACTCACACACTTTCCACCCGACACCCTTCAAAGTCAGGTGACCTTCTGTGGGGAGGGCATGCAGGAATCCTGACCTCCAGGGTGGCCCGCTTCCACTCAGAGGGCTCCAAGGAGACCCCCGCACGGATTTCATCCTTCGAGGGGCTTGCTCCTCTCATCAGGGCCATTATTTCTCACCAGGTGATCACCTATCTCTTAAGTTTCCCCTTTTCAGGAGAATCTCTATCTTAACAGAGACTTCCTTTTGAAAAATAGGTAATGCACTGAGGGCATAGTAAAAAAGGTACAAAAAGGGCACAGAGATGAAAAAAGTCAATCTCCTTCCCAGAGGTAACTACTATGGTCAGTTTCGTGGCTGGTCCATAGTCTGCCCAAGACTGTGCATTTGGAAATGTGTACATTGCATATTTTCCCCATTTGAACAATGCGTATATTCACTCTTCTGCACCTTGCTTTTCTTTTTTAAATTTTAAAAAATATTTTTAATTTTTTAAAATGTTTTTTTATTTATTTTTGAGAGATAGAGAGAGACAGTGCAAGCAGGGGAGGGTCAGAGAGAAAGGGAGACACAGAATCTGAAGCAGGCTCCAGGTTCTGAGCTAGCTGTCAGCACAGAGCCCAACGTGGGGCTTGAACCCATGAACCACGAGATCATGACCTGAGCCGAAGCTGGACGCTTAACTGACTGAGCCACCCAGGTGCCCCTGCACCTTGCTTTTTTGATCTTTACTTACAACACAGACTGAATGGCTGCAGAGTATTCCATTTGTATTTGCTTAATTTTTGTTTCATGTCAGATGGTAATGTTCCAATGTCATAACAAGGTTTGAGGGGGGCACGTGTCACACAACAGTGTGAACACCGATCATCGTGCTCAAGTACTACGAAATAATCTGGAGGTGGCTTCCATTTGATTAACTGGTGCTTTGAGGACTCACATCGTGGCTTTCCAATCTTTTCCTATTATGCTTAATGTACTGCAATTTCTCATATATGTAAGGATAAATATCAGAGTACCACTGCTTACGAAGATATTTATACTTCAAAATTCCATAGGTGCAGGGGCGTCTGGGTGGCTCAGTCGGTTAAGCGTCCGACTTCGGCTCACATCATGATCTCACGGCTCATGAGTTTGGGCCCCGCATTGGGCTCTGTGCTGGCAGCTCAGAGTCTGGGGCCTGCTTTGGATTCTGTCTTCCTCTCTCTCTGTCCCTTCCCAGCTCGTGCTCTCTCTCATATTAAACATTTAAAAAAATCTTTTTTTTAATTTCATAGGTGCAGTAAAGGGGTGGGTGACTCTTAACTGTTCTGCTCAGCCCACTTCCTTTCAAGACTCAAAATAATCTACCTCTCATAGTGGGATTTAAGATTAAGGCATGACAAGTGATAGGGGAATATACTTTTGGACAAACATTTGTCTTTGAGCCTCTCAAATCATGTTACATGGGTGGCAGCTAATGCTACCTACTTGTAAGTCTGGTCTAGTCTTGTCACAGAACTGACCATTTGCTCACGTTAAGGGGCTTGGCCTTGTTTTCTGCAAAACAGGAGGCCATGGGGTTTGTAGTATCTGTCTCTGATTGGGGAACGAGGGGACGCTTGCTGGTAGACCATGGGCGCCAACGAGAGTGATTTTAAAGGTTAGGGTCATAGCCTTGCACACTCTGTGAATTTATCATTCATGAGCTGATCTACTCTATTCCGGAACCCCCCCCCCCCCCCGCCCCGAGGTAATGCATTCCATCGCTCACCTACTATATAATGGAACACACACAGGTGTATGTGGGTATGCGCACATACGCAATTTATTTACTTAGGGGAATTCATTTACTCTCCTCAACATTAACTCTTTTGGTATTCTGTGATTTGAGGAATATGTCTACATATTGCAGTTAGCTAAATCGTCTTGAAATGCTGTTTGGCCATGGCTATCACAACCTCCCATGAGTTTTGATGGCTGTCTACTAAGGGAAAAATAACATCCAAAGAGCTATTAGATTGAAAGATTACATCAGCCTTTTCCACAAATACTCTACATTCTCTCTTCATTACAATCATACCTGTCCCCTTAGGGTACCCTAACCGTAACATATATTTGCCCTGGCAGATCCCTCTGCCTAGAATTGTCCCATCAACGTACGTCCCGTTCTTCTAACAATTTCCAAATCTTTCATGGAGTTACCACAGAGAGAACGGCCCATCGGGTTCTTCCCTTCCTGTTATTTTAGTCCTTCCACCACCTGGCACCGGCTCTGTGCTAACCTGTTAGTTACTGTTGTTCTCTGTATAATCCGCTTGCTTACACTGTTTGTGGCACAGTGTCTTTAATGTACTGGGCAGCTTCAACACAGTAGACGCTTACTAATTAAATATGACTATAGATCCCGTTCTTCTTGATTTCCAGAAACTTGTTTACATTCCTATTAGCCTTGGCCTCCACAGACTAAGGACCTCGAAGCCTTTCACTCTGTTCCCAGGGCAGCAGGATTTTCAAAAGGCTCTTAAGGTAGCATAGCCACATGCTGTACGGTAGTTCCCGTGCATTCTGTGTGACAGCCAAATAGGCTGTTTTATTTCCTTTAAAGGTTTGCCGATCGGAAGGAATACGTGTGACCCTGGGTCTGCCATCGAGCGGCTTGTGAACCTTGCTCTCTTCAAATGTAAAATGGCAGTTACTAATCTCACAGGGCTGTTGAGGACTAGATGTGCCGACACCGGTGAAGTCTGGCACAGTGCCTGGCACACACTCGGTGTACACTGACTGTCGGCTACTCTTCGAGGATGACTTTAAATGAGAGGTTGGATGCACTCTGGTGGGGTCACAGATGTTAGACTAAAGCTCTCAGGAAACAGAAAGGAAAGCAGAGACAGCGCAGATCTCCTTTCAGCAGTGATTTGCTCCTGCCAGGAAGCACATCATTTGCCAAAGGCCTTCAAAGATGTAAAGATTAGAGATAAAAGCCATGAAATCAGGGCAGATGGGCTGGCGGGCAGCTTCCTTTCTGAAATGCAGCGATGGTCAGAACCGGCCCTGGAATTGCACCCTGACATCCAGGACATAGCCACCGACTCAGTGCATGGGCAAATAAATAATCTAGGCTAAATTACTGAGCAACAGCAAGAATGTTAAATATATATGGTCAGGGGCAGCATGCTATGATGTCATCACTGATAAATGTGTAAACCCCTCCAGGTAATAACAACATGGGCTCCAGCCTAGCAGAGCACAGTTACAGGCCTGGCCACGGTCACCTGGAACCAGACTGCCCTCCCCCCACCCTACCCAGGCCCGCGACAAGATAGAGCAGGACAGACGGCCTGGGGAAGAATGGGCCTTTCATTTGCCCTCACAGTCTGGGAAACCTTTGGGAATTGTTGTTTGCTGTAACTGAATCTTTCAGCCCAAAGGCCTTCCAAGTTGGTCATGGAAATATCTTTCCTTGGGAGAAAAATATTGACGGTTGTGAGAGAAAAACAGAAAGCTAAACAAATGCATATCTCAAATAAACACATGTGGTGGAAGAGAAAGGATTCTTAAAACCCAAAGGAAAAATTTACATTCTAACGCTTTCTGTAGCTTATGGATGTGAAAGCTAGCTATAGGTACCGGAAAATGCTCGCTTAAATGGGGATTCAGAAGATGGTGACTGGAAAAGATAGGAATAAATAAGAAATAAAATCATAAATTATATTCCCTAAGTAATACTCTGCAGTTTTTAAAGAGCCATAGAGAGTGACCTTCAGGTGTTTCTAGGGGCAACAGGAAGGAGGGAGGTCCTTTAAAGTCTTATTTGCGGGCTTGAGAAAGAATTTACACCAGTGACCGAAGTCTAAGACCAGCCACTATTATATGAAGAAAAACAGGCATGGTATGTACTGGTATAGCGATGGGAGACATGAAAGGAAATCAGGAAGCAGAGCTAGGCCAGGAGGCGGGCGGCAGGTAAAGAAGCCGGGAATGACAAACAAGGACCAGAAAGAAAGATGACAGTCTCAGGGCAAGAAAAGGAAGGTCACGGAAAGAATGTCAATAGCAAATGAAAAGGAGATCCAGGTAGCCCTCCAGACACTGAGACAAGGAGGAAACAGAAAAAGTATCTCTCTCCCAATCGTTCTGTTTGTTATATTAGCTGCTTCTGGGACATTTAATCTTCCTTTTCCGTGTTTTCTAAGTCCGTGGCTTTTGGGTGCATTTGAGGGATTTATGGATTAAAATATGTATTACACTTGGCGTACTGAGTAGTCTCGTGACGGTTACGGCAGCCTCGCCGGGCCTTGGAGTAACAGGCACTTTCCACATACAAGGTTTTCTCCCCTCTTGCTAGACAGCATGACCCCTCTCTTGGAAAAACCACTTTCTGCGTATCTTTCATAGCAGAGACTCTGTCCTTCGCCTAATTGTTCAGGCCACCAGGAAACTCCTCTTGCCCTCCTCCAATAAGCCAAATGTTAAAAAGAAATCCATTTTGACTTTGTTATTAAGAGGCATGATGTTATAATTTCTGTTAGACACTACCCATGTCCAGGAACATTCATGAAGTCAGGGTTTTGTGCTTAAGAACAAGCTGACTTCAACGCCTGTTGGTCTGACCAACAGGGCTTTACACTGAAAGCGGCAGGAGAGAAAAGTGTTTGACTAAAGTCTGTGAGACACATATGTGCTTATTAGGAGGACATCTGATCCGACTGTACAGAGAAGGGAAAGAGATGCTGAGTAAGACCCAGGAGAAATCACTGGGAAGATGGGGTACACTCAAGGTCCCCAAAGTCTATATATCAGTGGAAGGGTAGAAGCAATATAGAAAGTGTTGATATACATTTCTTCAAGATTTTAAGTAATCTCTACACCCACCTTGGGGCTCAAACTCACAACCCCGAGATCAAGAGTCTCATGCTCCACTGACTGAGCCAGCCAGGCGCCCCATGGCACCAGATGGTGGAAACCTTAGGGGAAAGTTACCACACTAAGACTCTGCAACAATCAGGTGTGGAAATGAATATATGAGCCAATCAGAAGTTACCTAGAGTTGGGAACGGAGATTTATTTACTTTTCTGTTATTACTTTCTATTTCTTTTATTATGGAAAATTTCAAACAGGTACAAGAAAAGAGAAGCAGCACAAGGAACCCTCCCCCTACCATATTCCAAATGTGCCCACTATCCAGCCCTTGCCTCTTTTGAAAAAAAATTTTTTTAACATTTATTCATTTTTGAGAGACAGAGCAAGATAGTACATGAGTGGGGGAAGGGCAAAGAGAGAGGGGAGACAGAATCCGAAGCAGGCTCCAGGCTCTGAGCTGTCAGCCTGATGCGGGACTCGAACCCTTTGACTGCGAGATCAGAGACCTGAGCTGAAGGCAGATGCCACCCAGGTGCCCCAGCCCTCGCCTCTTCTAACTGAACATGGATAGATTGAGGCAAAAAAGCTTCCAAAGATGTTCTGCTATTTTTCAGTCTCTCACTAAGTACAATCTGTAGAGTACCATTTAGAAAACAAACACTAGAACATTCTAAGAGCATATAAAGAGCAGAATTAAGTTGGCTTTAGGCAGTAAGACACCTGAAGACAGTACATTGGAAAGTAGAAATAAATAGTTATGGGGTTTGATAGTCAACGGAAGAAATCTATCTCAATAAACTTCACTTTGTTCAACTATCCTGTCTTTCCTATCTGGACTGTATTAAGCATAATCAAATTGATAATAGGGACAGGGTCTTTATAAAAGAATTCCAGTTTTTGTTCTCTGGCAGAAGGAATAACACTAGAGGAATCTCCATGTTGTTATCTGTGCACAAAATCATCAGAGGCTAAGACCATTTGGTGGTCAGGAGATGGGCTGGAGCACGGAGCAAATGCGGTGCCTCTGGTCCTTTACACCGTGGCTCTGCCTTCTTTCCCCAAAGATGAGCCCCCTGCAATGCTCAGTCAGCCTCTGCTTGTGACGGTCAGTTGGCCAGACAGAGTCTGACAACACAGAACTTTTAGAAAGCACCGAGCAAGATGGGCCACTGGGGTGTAGCACGGAGAAGCAGCCACAGAACCCTGTCTCCCCTGCACGGCTCGGTGCCCGGGGTACAAAGCCATCTCTGACAAGCTCCCATGGAGGGCTCTATAAATCCTTCAGTAAACATGCCAGCACGCTGAGCACTAATGGTGTGCCTGTTTGTAAAAGTAGATCTTGTAGTCGGCTCTTAGTTGAGCTGAAGGGAGGGTCAGCCATTTCTCCCATAAGCTGGAATTTATCATGTGCTTTTCTTGCAGCAGACTTACTTTCCTAATTATGTCTTCCTTAAGCTAATATGAACGCTAATTTGTGTTCCTTAAGTACCTGGCAGCTGGGTGGGGGGTGGGGGAGATGGTCCAGCCTTATGCTGGCTTGTTGAGAGAAACTGTCCAAGGATTTAAAATGTGTCACGAGTAATCTGCATGACAGATAATCTGTATGTGGCAACTGAGTGCTGACTATATATATATTTATAAAACAAGGGCTACTTCTGTCTCATTGACTGCTATGAGGATAAGGAACGTTATATTTATAGGATTTAAGCTGTTGAGAAGAAAGAGAATATCTAAATTCGAGGTAGTTTTGTTATTTCAAATAGGTTTCCTCTCAGGAGTCAAAACAACCATGCAGGGGCTTCTAGAGGGAGACAAATGAGGGAGGCAAGACTAAAGACCCTGCCCTTGGTCCCCAGAGATGCTGGAAATGGAAGGTGCCGCCAGCTCAGTGGTCCACCCCAGGGTGTTGTCCACACTCCAAGCTGTAGACAAATTGAATAATTCACATACACACTCTTGGCCCCTGAGCATTCACGTGCGCTCCTGTTAGAGGCTCTGTTTAATGAGAAAACCCTCCAGGCAAACAGCAGGGCCATGAAAGGTTTAGGAAGGGTAGATCAGAGAGTAGGTCAGCTGAAAGCAGACCTTCCTAAAATTCCAATGGGTATAATTCATTATTATTATTTTGGGGTGTGTGGGAGTGGTTGGGAAAGGACATGAGATTCTTGGAGGAAAACAATTTTTAAGGTGGAAAGATAAAGTAACATGGTTGGAAGGAGTTGTTCCAAACGCATCCAGGCAAATTCCCTTTCCCCCGTCCGAACAAGGCTGAAATAGAAACTCCAAGGCTTGCTGAAGCAGTCAAGACATTTTGAAAGGTTGAGACTAATCTCTACAACAGTGCCATCCACCAGAACCCACTGTAAAGATGGCCAAGCTCTATTTGTGGTCCGGCCAATATGGCGGCTAGAAAGCACGGGAAACGCAGTAATAGGACTGAGGAACGCCATCTTTACTTTGACTTTAATTAAAGTGTGCATAGCCACAGTGTAGCTCTAAAACCTTTCCAGAGCTTCCAGTGAGCCAACTCCACATCATAAACACACTTCAATTGTACACACACCGCAGAACATGATAAGAGGTGCCTTTGTTGAATGGAAACTCAATCTGAAACGGGATGCCCTGCATTCACCTAAAATATATTTTCCTGGCATTTCTCTTCTTTAAATCACAGGGTTTTCTCCTTTGCTGCTCTACCCCATCAAGTTCTTAATTTTAACACCTCCCACCCTCCAGGGCCCCTTGGTGAGAAACTCTATCAGCATTTGAGAATAATATAATATAGGCTCTACACGATAGTTCTACCAGCAGCATGGAAAGGCTGGGCTGGGTAAAATCAGAATTGCTGGATGCCTCTTTCGTGCGCCAATCTGATAGCAGGGTTTTTGTAGTCTCACTCAGAGCAGTGTCTCGGTTTCCATATTTAGACCCCTTCAATGATTTGCAGATCCAATTGCTAGCTTTACAATGGAAAAGATGTGTTTATCAATTTCACTTTGAAAACCCCATTTAGGCTCTGAAAATCTCTCAGTTGGGGCCTTTCTAATAATGAAGATTTGGTGTAATTATAATGTCACAGGCAATTGTGTTGACAGAGCAAAACCAATATGTCTCCTTGCTAGGCCTTTGCTCTCGGTCTGACCAACAGGAGGAGAAAAGAGGCTTTGTCAGGAGCAGATGTGCAGTGGGGGCCCCAGGAAAGCAGATCTGCTGAATGGAGCAGGTGCCGCTTAGACATTCACTTTACTGACTCCAACCACAACCTCTCTTTCATTTGATACCCTGCTCTTGGCAGGAGGATGGGGAGAGAGCATCGTACAAAAAGGAGGCATGTTTATCCTGTTCAGATTACGGCTCTGCCAGGCTGCTGCTGCTGCTGCTGGGTTCTGCACGTTGCTCTTTATTAAGCAAATGGTAGAGCTGGGAAGTGAATCCCTGTATTTACACAGGTAACGTGAGAGCCAGAGGGCCCCAGACCGTCCTGGCTGCGATGAACAGGCCAGCGGAGTCACTAACAGTGCACTGACATTCCTTCAAAGTCCTAATGGAAGCATCAATAAAAAGAGGAAAGTCCGAGGCTCCGAGGACCTTAAAGACTTCATTCTGTAGGAATTTTTCCCGCCACAATATTCTGGCTCTTGTGTGAACAGTCATCAATCACAGTTTTATATGCTCAGCTAAAACCTACTTTTTCATCCACAGATTAAATAGAAATGACTCCAATTAAAGTTGTCCAGTTACGGCTCTGGATTTAGTACGCCAAAAAAAAATTTTTCCCCCCTTTACAGAATATTACCTGCAATGACAGGCACCAAGATTCTGCTGGAATCATCTCAGACACGCGGGATGGAGAGGAGACTGATCAGCCCACCCACCGGATGGCAGGCACCTTTCCGGAGATCTCTGCCCTGAGGATCTGGTCTGAGTCCTCTGGTCAGAGTACCCCGGCTCCCCAAGCTCCCCAAGCCGAGAATACCCGACACAGTCAGACTGAGGAACAGAGGAAGGTGTGCTAACCTGGCTCGGACAGGGCTGTGGCTCGGATGAGTATTAAAAAGAGACCAAAGAGTAGCGGCCTGTCATTTCATTTGTATGGCTCTTTCTTTCTGCGGTCTTCAGGTAGCAGAGCCTAGATTAGCAATTCCTCGGGTAAAATGATGAATGCCTGAGGCTACCCTAGTTTATAATGGTACAGGGGAGATGATACATCCCCCTCTAGACTTGCAGACTCTGCAGGGAGAAAGATGAAACGTGGCACTTTCACGAGACATCACACTGGCACTTTACGAAGACAGTCCTGGTTCTTCTAAAGGTATTCATAGCTTGGCATTTTTGGAGGGGACAAAGGCACCAAGAACCCTGACAATGAGAAGCACCGTCCAGCTGTGGGGGCTAAGTCTGATGAGCGACAGGAAAGTCCTGGTGATTCTGGAGAATTCTGTTCCCCTAGCACACCTGAGGGACACAATATGCTTTCATTAGTAACAGAGGCTTTCTTTTTTTATCTTTTTTTTTAAATGTTTATTTATTTTTGAGAAAGAGGGAGACAGAGTATGAGTGAGAGGAGGGCAGAGAGAGAGGGAGACACAGAATCTGAAACAAACTCCAGGCTCTGAGCTGTAAGCACAGAGCCCAACGTGGGGCTTGAACCCACGGACTGTGAGACCATTACCTGAGCCAAAGTCAGAGGCTTACCTAACTGAGCCACCCAGGTGCCCAACAGAGGCTTTCTAAAGCTGGGATTCTCAGGGTAAGCACTACCTGCTCCCTCCAAATGGAGGCTCACTGGACCAGATCCTAAGAAAGTGTCCTGGAAGAGACTGAAGCCCCTGAAGATTAATTTCCTTCCCATTCAGTGTGTTTACTAACAACAACAACAACAACAACGGTAACAGTAGTAGTGGTAGTAGTAATAGTAGTTAAGTTACTGTATGCTTACAATGCTCCAGGCACTAAAAAGATTTGGACTAAATATTCCCGGAGCTTCTGGTTGGTTCAGTTGGTTAAGTGTCTGACTTTGGCTCAGGTCATGATCTTGCAGTTTGTGAGTTCGAGCCCCACGTCGGACTCTGTGCCTACAGCTCAGAGCCTGAAGCCTGCTTCAGATTCTGTGTCTCCCTCTCTGCACCTCCCCTCCGCTTACATTCTCTCTCTCTCTCTCTCTCTCTCAAAAAGAAATAAACATTAAAAAATTTCTCTGCTACCCCTAAAATTAGTACAGTTGACATATCTCCCTGGATGGGGCAGGGTGGGGAGTCAGAAAACTTGCCATCTCCCTGTGACAGCTATTCCGAAGGCATCTTGGATTTTAGGAGGTAACTGTGAAGGCAGTCCAGAAGGAGGACAAGCTTCAATGCCAGGAAAGGGCTGGGATGTAACATATCTGGGGCAGAAAACTGTAAAGCCCTCTGGGTATCCTAGAACTGAGAGCCTCTATGTTCCTATTTCAGAAGCAGCCACGTTTTCATTATGAAACCTGTAATTCACCCAGGAGTAACGGCTTCTTTCAGCCTTATGACCCGCCAGGCTCTGGGTATTTGATCCTTTCTGGGGTCACTCTAAATCATTAATGTACCTCGCCTCAAGATGCCTGTAGCCAAGAAGAGAAATCTGCATCTTGAAGGCATCCGGGTAGAAGTGTGTGCATGGCCTGGGAGAAGAGAGAAGCGGGTCTAGAGTGTCCGTGCTTCCTCTTGCCTCAGGTTAGCCTGCGAGGCTCTGTGGTCACAAAAATAGGCCAGTTCCTCTTGCAACCCTCCTGCCCAGCTGTTCACCGTTGTGGATTACTTCAGTCACATGGTAGTGGTGTTGTTTTGTTTTTTTTTTCCTTTTTAAGCAAAGCCATGCTGTCTGTGAGCTGAGAAGGTCAGGGCGAGGCAAGGCCCGGGAAGTGCTGGTGCTGTCCTTCCCCATGCGGTGGGGGCACAGCTTGTCAGAAGAGCGGTCTTTTCGCTACAGCCTTTAGATCAGTGCCCTCTAATATGCCTCTCGGCAAAGACGGAAATGTTCAGTACCTGTGCCATTCACTACACTAGCTGCCACCTCTCTGGGGTTATTTAAATTTAAATGTCAGTGGGGCACCTGGGTGGTACAATTGGTTGAGCATCTGACTCTTGATTTTTGGCTCAGGTTATGATTCTAGGATCCTGGGATAGAGCCCTGCATTATCTCCCTCTCTCCCTCTGCCACTCTCCCCCACTCATCCTCTCTCTCTCTTAAATAAAAAAACAAGTAAATATTTTTTAAAATGTGAATAAATTAGAGTAAAAAATTCAGTATCTCAGGCCACAGATGGCTGTTGAGCACGTGAAATGTGGCTAATGTACCCCAATAACTGAATTTTTTATTTTACTTAAAATTAAAATATGTTTATTTATTTTTGAGACAGACAGAACATGAGCAGGGAAGAGGCAGAGAGACAGGGAGACACAGAATCCCAAGCAGGCTCCAGGCTCTGGGCTGTCAGCACAGAGACCAATGCAGGGCTGGAACCCATGAACCATGAGATCACGACTGGGGCTAAAGTCCAATGGTTAACTGACCGAGTCACTCCAGTGCTCCAGTTTATTTATTTCTTTTGAAAGAGAGAGAGAGCATGAGCAGAGGAGGGACAGAGAGAGAAAGAGGGAGAGGGGGAATCCCAAGCAGACTCTGTAGTCAGTCAGATCCCGACATGGGGTTCGAACTCACAAACTGTGAGATGGTGACCTGAGCTGAAATCAAAAGTAAAACGCAGAACTGACTGAGCCACCCAGGCTCACTTGCTCCTTGTTTTACTTAATTTTAATTAATTTGCATTCAAATAGCCACAAATGGTAGCTACTGTATTAGCACCTCTTTAGATCCTGGGTTTTGATGCCATTTATTTTATTCGCCTCTGCTAAAATTTATCATGACACAAACTTAAAAAAATATGTCAATTTATTTTGAGAGAGAGTGCATGCAACTGTGCCTGTGAGAGAGCAAGTGTGGGGCGGAGAGAGAATCCCAAGCATGTGCCAAGCCGTCAGCATAAAGCCCAATGCAAGGCTTTATCTCATGAACCCTGAGATCTTGACCTGAGTAGAGACCAAGAGCCAGATGCTTAACTGACTAAGCCACCCAGACACCCCACGACACTGACTTCTAAAGTGAGTAAAATATGCTATACCCACTCCTTAAAACAATCCTGCAAAATAGTTACCCACACGAAGGAACAGATGAATCAGATGAATGGTAATGAAGACAATGATTGTCATTTGTTTTAGATCTCAGTGGCATCCTCGGGTGGGTAGGCTGTCAAGAGGGAGTGAAGAGGAAAGAAAGGGGCACGGAGCCGGCAGTAGAGAGTACTGGAGAACTGGGCTTGGTTTCCAGTTTCACCGTTTAGTTGCTGAGCGACAGGTAAGGCCCAGCTTTAGCTGCCTCTGCCAAATAGGGCTCAGAAGCTCTGTTCTACCCACCTTACTGGGTGAAGGCAGAAAAATACAGAGGGTGCTTGCTTATAGTCACTGGTAAGGGGGTTATGGCGACAGCCGCAATTGTAGTAGTAAAAACAGAAAAGGAAAGGGAAAGGGGGTCCCGGGTGGCTCAGCGAGGTAAGCGACTCTCGATTTTGGCTCAGGTCATGATCTCAAGGTTGGGGAGTTTGAGCCCTACATTGAGCTCTGCGCTGAGAGCACAGAGCCGGCTTGAGATTCTCTCTCTCTGCCCCTTCCCTGCTTGCTCTCTCTCTGAAAATAAAAAAAAAATAAACTTAAAAAAAAAAACCCAACCAGAAAAGGAAAGAAACAAGGAAAAAAGGGCCTAAATAATGACGGTCAATGCTTATAGTCAAAAATCAAAAGTAGAGCAAAACTGAAAATTATTTTCCTGGTATGACATCTACCAACATGTTTTCCCAGAATGAAAACTATTCCTTTTAAGAAAAAAGCCAGCTGACTTAACCAGGGAGACACTGCCTGCAAAGAAGTGTTGTCCAGAGGACACTGCGAAGCACCCGGGTCCCGGGCGTGGGCGGCTGCGCGGCGCCCCCTTCCCAGCAGGCCCAGCGGCAGGGGGCTCGCACGCATGCTCCACTCCTCGCTGGCTTCTGCCTCAGGGGCCACAGCTCAGCGCTCTCCATCGCATTCGGGTTCGGGGTGTGCCTCCCCCTTCCCCTCCGTTGCAAAGAGACCTACGATACTTCTGAAGGGAAAGGAGCTGTATGGCAGACGAATTTTCGTTTGCTTTTTCTGACTGAACAGGTAACACCTCAGCTTGATCTGAAACCTTCCCCTCAGGTGTTCGTGGGAGGGGACAAGAGGACCGTTTTCTCCCCAGGGGACAGCCCGAAAACCCGCAGCTGCTGCCGGCACTGCTCTCAGGGACTTTCAGGAGGGGAAGCTTCAGCTCATAGAAAGCTGCTTGTTCAGGGGCGCCTGTGTGGCTCAGTTGGTTAAGCGTCTGGACTCCTGCTTTCAGCTCAGGTCACGATCTCACGGTTTGTGAGTTCAAGTCCCATGTCGGGCTCTGTGCTGACAGTGCAGAACCTGTGTGGGAGTCTCTCTCTGCCCTTCCCCCACACGCGCTCACTCGCTCGCTCTTCTCTCTCTCAAAAAAGAAGTAAGTAAACTTAAAAAAAAATTAAAACTGTTTGCTCAGGGGCTGCCTGCTTCAAGTCCTGGGGGTGCTGAGCTCATCATCTGGGGATTAAAGGTACAAATAATATAGTAGCAAAGAATGCAAGAGCTCTTTTCAAAGCTACTATCGCGCTTTATGGTGACTGAAAATGTACCTTTACAATACAACTTCATTTAATACATTTATTACACTAGACCAGCGTATCAGCACCCTTTTGGAGGAGCAACGCTGATGTATTTCCTAAATTAATTTAATACTGACATCTCCACGGACTCTTCTGGGGACAAGTCCATATACTGATGGGTCCCAAGAATGAAGAGCACAGAAAAAGGGAGAATGAGAGATGTATTTCACAGTTTATCAAGATGAGGACGGGCATTTTAGCTCTTATTTTTAAAGAAGAGCTGGAACAGAGGGACATCTACTTAGTAATAATGACGGTGGTGGTGAGAATAAGGAAGAAGTGAAAAAGTCCCCCTTCATGATGGAGACTGAAATACAGTGCAGTTGTGAGGTGTGAAGAGAGATTATGGCCCTAGGATAACGCAGCCACAGCAACTACTGCTGGAAGAGAAGGGCAGCCCGCCTGAGGACAGTGACGTGACCAAATCCAGGAGCTGTTAAACAACGTCACCTTCAGTCAAAGTTCCATCAGTTTCCTTCACTCAGGGCTACCTATATAGAAAGAGCTTCTGGACTCCCATTTCTTTGTAGCATTGACCTGTGGGACATAAATCCTTCAACCGTATAAGGTAAGCATTTGGATCTGTCCTAAAGACAGGAGAGCACAATAGTACTCTGTATTCTGAGTACTACTGAACATATTCTGGGGAATGAAGGGGAGATGAAATTATGGGGACCACTAGTAAGAATTTTATGTTCACAGTGTACTTATGTGCCAAGCACTATGCTAAGCCCTCTACAGGAATCATTCTGCTTAATGTTCACATCAACCTCATTAGCATGGAACTGTCATTAGCCTAATTTTACAGTGAAGGCTTAGAGAGGTTAATTTGCTTACCCAGGATCACAGAGCCTTGGGGCACCTGGGTGGCTCAGTCGGTTAAGCGTCCGACTTCAGCTCAGGTCATGATCTCACAGTCAATGAGTTCGAGCCCCGTGTCAGGCTCTGTGCTGGCAGCTCAGAGCCTGGAGCCTGCTTCGAATTCTGTGTCTCCCCCTCTCTCTGCTCCTCTCCTGCTGGAGCTCTGACTCTCAAAAATGAATACACATTAAAAAAAATTAACAACAAAAAAGATCAGAGAGCCTTGTAATGCAGCTTTTAGATAAGCAGCTAGGCCTGCAGACCCTCCCATCTCCCTTGGCCCTCTTACTCACAGCACCAGACCAGGTATCCACAAAGTTCCATGACCCCAGCCACCACTTTCTATCACAGTAGCTTTTGATCCTTTGGCGGGGGGGCCGAGGAAGGGGAGATTCTCTAATTCATTTGCACATCTGATCAAAGCTCTGAGTCTCAGAAAACTACAAAACATTTACATGGGGAAGGGAAGGAAAAACAGGATAAAGACAGAGAGGGAGGCAAACCATAAGGGACTCTTAAATACAGAGGACAAAGTGGGGGTTGCTGGAGGGTAGGTGGGTGGGAGGGTGGGGTAAATGGGAGATGGGCATTGAGGAGGGCACTTCTTGGGATGAGCACTGGGTATCACACGTAAGAGATGAATCACTGGGTTCTATTCCTAAAACCAAGACTATGTTGTATGTTAACTAACTTGAATTTAAATTTAAAAATAATAATGAACAATAAAATATAGATAAAAGAAAAAAACTTGTATAGTCTCAGGGTCCATGCCCTCAGGTTAAGGATGTCCTCATGTCCTAATGCACATAAGGTTGGTTTCCGCAGAGAATTAAAGCACACAGGCTGCCTCCTACAGATCCACCCGCATTACCTCTTCCTAATCAGCACAGAACACACCTTTGCACATCCTGCCTCACTTGGGAGGCCTTGCGGAACAGGAATGTGTGTTCCGACCTCTCAGGCAAGGACCCCACCCAGGAATCCTGCTTTCATATCTGAATTTCATGTTTCTGTCTTCATGTATCTACTCTTTTATCCCTCTTGCTAAAAAGATCAACTGGGGGAAAACAAAAAGGTATTCCAATGAGCATAGCTGAGATTAAATTAAACTAGGGAGACATATCTTGAAAAGTTTTTAATAGGGTCAAAGAAAAGTAGCAAGGTGGAAAGGTGAAGACATATTCAGTGCGAAGAGAAGGAGAAGATAGAATTTCCTTTCTAAAGGAATTCAAAAATTGATTCAGCTTGATTTGGCCGCCAATATGGGGACTAGAATGTGCACTCAGTGCATCAGGAAGGAGTGCGGTCTTTTAGATGTGGGACATTTATGCTGATGGGTCTTAAGGGGGATCCTCAGCAGCAGGACTGTTGCCAGGGCGGGTCAAGACAAAGAGGGACATACTGCACCGCAGAGAAATGGAGAAGGGATGCTCTTTCTGTAAGTATAATGTTAATGCCTTGTAATCAGCTTTAATTTTTAAACAGACCTAGCCTTCTAATCCACTTCTCCCCACTGAGGCTGAGAGGCAAGTAGCTGGCCACAGGTCTGGGCCAGGACAGCACAGGCAGTGGATGGCCTCTGGGTGCAATTTCCAAGCTCTCTGGTGGAACCCAAAGAAGGCCTGGAGGCAGAGCCAGAGGGAAGGCACAGGGAAGGGCAGGGGAAGCAAACTGCTCACCAGCTAGCGCCAGGCAGGGGCGCACACTCCCCCCAGCACTATCTACCACCTTGGTCTTCATTTCCCTAGAGGCAGGTGGGTACATTGCGGGAGTGCTGACATAAATCGAATGGTGGCAGGAGGGCGTGGACAGAAGCTTCTAGGGGGTGAGGAGACAATTCTTAAGCTGGGTTGACCTCTTTGGAAACATCATGTACTTACTTCCCCCCAAAACAATATCCCCTGGTTCTAAACAGCAGTGCGCGCCCCCCTCCAATTGAATGAAAATAAGTCAACATGTTCACTAATCGCAAAGTGACCTGCTCACTGAAAATACTACAATCTGATAGCTGGCCACTGAATGATTCTATAATATCTGCAACTGGAGAAACACAGACCTGTAGGCTCCCCACCACGAGCAAAGGGAAATGTGCAAGCACTCACACATGCGTACAGGATGACAGTGGAGCGCCTGGCATCAGAGCATCCCTAGAGCTGGGAACAGGCTGGGGCAGGTGGCACTGTGGCTAAACCAGACAAAGGCAAGTAGCTTCTACCAGGGACTGGGAGAGAGGCCCGACATTCCCCAGATCATTTGTTCGACACTGGGAGACAGTCATCACTCCATACTTGTGGAGTCCAGGCAGAAGCTGGCTCACATCACAGGGAGGCAGCATCGCTGAGTGGTGTGGAGACCAACTGCCTGAATTCAAAGTCCACTTCTGCCACCCTGTGAACCTGGCCAAGTTACTGAAATTCCTTGCATATCAGTTTCCCCATATGTTAAATGGAGATAAAAGTGTTTACCTCAGAATAGGGTTATTCTGAGTTTTCAGTAAGTTCATGCATATAAAACACTTAGCAGAAGACTTGCACATAGCAAGCATTACATAAATGTTTATTAAATAAATAAAGTTAATGAAACAATGGGATTGAGATACAGAATACAAGGTCAATAGTGGGAACCCAGATTCTTGGCTTGGAGTATTATGTAAGTGGGGTGTGCCTCACCCTCATCTTAGTTAAAAATAATAAAATTGAAGACGTTGAGGGAAAAGAGGGAAATTAAAATTTCAAAGTGTAAGAATTGGGCCTCTATAGAACTCTGCACACACAGAATGGACAGCCACGATTTCTTAATCTAGAAAGACGCACCTGGTTTGGTCTTAAGAAAATAAGCACGAGACTACAGGGACAGGGTCTCCTCCAGCAACAATTAGTGTCTCATTCAATTCATTGGGGCAGTATTAAGAGCACTGGCTTCCCACTCCGGGTCCATCTCTGTGATAATGAATACTCCCCACTTCCCCTGCCCTAGGGAAAGATGGGGCAGAAGGAGAGGAGAACACTTAAATTAGTTAAATTAAAAGAAAGCTTTACGACTGTATGTTAACTACATTGGAGTTAAAATTAAGGGGGGGGGGAGCTTAATTCTTCTGGATGAACTTTAAAATTACTATAAAGGTCACTCCCCTCACAAACCTTTTTGGAATTTTGATTGAAATTTTTTCAAATCTGGAGACAGGACTTTCACTAACTGCTAATGATAACACTACAATAAAATATTACAGTAGAAAGAACAAAATAAATAGATGAATGGAAATAGGAGATTCACCAGTCTATTTAAGAATTCTGCATATGGGGGGTGCCTGGGTGGCTCAGTCAGTTAAGCGTCCAACTCTGGATGTCGGCTCAGATCATGGCCTCACAGTTCGTGAGATTGAGCCTCGTTTTGGGCTCTGTGCTGATCATGGAGCCTGCTTAGGTTCTCTTCCTCTCTCCCTCTCCTCCCCCCCTTCCTTTTTCTCTGCCTCTTCCCTGTTCTTGTTCTCTCTCAAAATAAGCAGGTAAACATTATTTAAAAAAAATTCTCCATATGAATACCAACAGCATTTTTCATAGAACTAGGACAAATAATCCTAAAATTTGTATGGAACCACAAAAGACCCGAATAGCTAAAACAAATTTTAAAAGAGAAAAACAAAGCTGGAGGTATCACAATTCCAGATTTCAAGTTATACTACAAAGTTATTCTACAAAGCTATATAATAATCAAAATGATATGGTACTGGTATAAAAATGGATACACAGATCAATGAAATAGGATAGAAAGCCCAGAAACAAATGCACAATTATATGGTCAATTAATCTTCATCTAAAGAGACAAGAATATCCAACGGGAAAAAGAGTCTCTCTTCAACAAATGGTGTTGGGAAACTGGACAGCTACATGCATAAAAATGACCACTTTCCTTCACCAAACACAAAAATGAACTCAAAATGGATTAGAGACCTTCATGTGATTTGCGGCCTATGCAAATGTAAAGGCAAAAGAGAAATAATTAAGGAAATAAAAATGAAAGTAACAGAAATAAAATAAAAATAAACTGAAAAAACAAAACCCTATCTGCAAAGTATACAATTGAAGGGATATACCTTTAATAGAGGATACTTTTTTAGCAGCTCTGGTGAGAGTCTTTAATGGGACAATAGTTGAAGCAGATGATCCCCATTACATTTATTAACTGTGAACTATCTGTTTCGTTCCCCCTGACCCCCTCTAGCTTTTAGGAATAAAAGACCTCTCCATGAATATACAATAAGATCTCAGACATAACAGCACCTCAGAAGAGGTGTCCGGGTCCCAATATAATTCCTATTTTCAATTATTTTTGCTGAACTTTAATTATTTCTGCTGAAGGCAGAGAAAAGATGTGTAGATCTGGTTCCCTGAAGATTGCTATCCATGGGTAGAAGGTCAGGTGAGAGGGGATTATCACTCAAAGAGCCCCTCAATCCCTGCCTGAGCCTGCCTTTAAAGGTTGTACAACCTTTTATATTAAGAAGGGAGGGGGGAGAGGGCCAAGGAACAACTGTGAGAAAAACAAAGGAAAAGAAATGAGGTAAAGGAAGGCACTCACGGATAGGCCGTTCCCAGTCTTAAGCAATTCTACCTGTACTTCAGTGAAAATAAAGCCACCTGTGAAAAACTTTAAATCGAACTAAAAACCATGAAATTCCATCCTAAGAGACCAAAGACTCATTTAGTGCTATAGAAAAAGGAGGAACATAAATGAAATGAAGTAATACTAGTGCTTGAGTAGTTCCCTAGTGTTGGGGTCGGGTAGAGTCCAGAAAGAAGGCGACATCTACAGGGTGCAAGGTCTCTGTCCCATCTGCCTTGGTGAGCCAGGAATTAAACTTCTGCCTCGAAAGCAGGGGTCATCCTTGTGCTGCCCAGCCATCTCTCACCAGTTACTGTACTCTATCAAGCTCCACAGGCAATGGTTCTCCATCTCAGAAGATGCAAAAACTCCCTCTGCTTCAGGCCTAAACAATATCCAGGTTGTTCAGAAGAGTTGTCTGCTAGCAGGATTTTTATTTAAACCATACTCTGGAATCTGGGATGTATTTGTTTTTCCCTAGTAGTGGCGTTTCCAAAGAGAACCTTGTTCTGCTACCATCATCTGGTGTTTCCTGATAATCAACTTGGTCTACCGGCTGACGCCAAAGGTTGCCATCACAGAAGTGACAAACTCTGGCAACAGGACACCATCGGAAAGAGTGATGAAAAGAGCATCCCTAGAAGTCTACCCAGAAACCAAATTAGCCAGTTACATGGGAAAAATCTGGTTCTAGTCCCATAGCAAATCCTACAGCACTCTGGGTAAAGTGTCAGAAGACAGAAGGAGCATCAGAATTATTTGGATCATATTCAATATTAGATTCATTCTCTGGAGAGATGAAAGGGAGAGATGAAATGATCAGCTTCTGCCTCAAACTGCTGGAATAAAGCACAACTCAACAGCCTGATTTGACACAGAAAAGTTGTGCCAAGGAAGTATTAATTCCAACTCTCAAGTCTTAGTTTAGCACATGTTAGTAGTCACAAACTGGTGATGGCCTTCTTTGGGAACGACTGGCATTTAGGATGTAGACCAGAATTTTCTCTCATCGCAAATACATGGCCAACAACATGAAATCAACACAACTGATTCACACAACCCCAAGAGGCAGTTTCCAGGAATCAAATGGGTGTGGCTCAGCTTGACCATATGGCTGAATGGACTACTTGGCCAGAGACCCACAGGGTCCAAATACTTACATATAAATTCATCTGAAAAGGTGAGGCTGAGAAGGAGTCAGAATGATAAAGCGGTCTGCTCTCCTTGCCCAGACAGGTCAAGAGCATTGGAAAGGATGGACCATTGGAAAGGTCTCCTATCAAACTCAGGCAGAGAAGTATCTGTAGCAGGTCCATTGTAAAGAACAGCAATTTGCACTTCAGAAGAATGTCACAGAGCCAGATATCCTATCTGTTCAAGGCAGAGTAGGACTCAGATGAGGAATAGTATAAAGTGAGGAAGTAGGGGTAGGATTCTAGCTAAAGAGGGAGCTTTTCCTTACTTCTACCTATGGGCCATTTCATCCTGAATGTACAGGGCTGTAAGATGCCCTTTATCCTGCAGTGTTCTGGCTAAGATCAAAGCTATCCAGGTCAGGGTTAGTTCATGGAAGACCCTAACCCTACAGAAAAAGCAGGCTGTAGTTGTAGTTTTTGTTTGTTTGTTTGTTTGTTTTAGGAAAATGATTCTCAGAACCACAGCGGCTCTTTACATTTCTTGTGTTATTCTTCTCTGGGTGACAGACACCAAGTACTTTCCTCTTCCCACTTCCAAAGGAGGACACAGACTGGGGTCTTTCTTCAAAGACTTTTTCAATTAACTTTATTCACTGATAAGGGACCTATCCTTTAAAAAGTGCCAGGAACTTTTCTTTCAGCCACTAATGTCATTGAGGAACTTTCTACCTAAATAAAAGTATGTTATTATTTATCCTCTTTTCAAGATAAAAAGAAATCTCCAAAAACCATGGAGTATTTAATTGGTCCTACCTAACCTAGTTATATATATGTATTTCAAAAATTTAATAAACAGTCTCGCTGAATGGGGCTGGTCCTCCTTTTGGACCCAGACTTCTGAGGCACTTCCCCGGGCAGCCCAAGTCTTGGTAATCGACTTCCAAGCCTGCGGAAGTGGATCCAAAGAGCTGGGCTGGAGTTGCAAATTTTTGCCACCATATTTCTATGAACTTTATCCCTTTTGTTTATTCAGGAAATCACCAATATCCAGGAAGTCAAAGAGCTGGGAAAGAAGGGCCAGGTGGTGGCGTGTTACCTGCTAAATCCAGAGGTCCTTGGTGAGGACACACTTAACAGGACGCAGACTCAGAGCACTGACCAGAAAAGTGCCTTCGTCACAGCCTGCTGGCTGATCCCTGTGTGAGATGGTGGTGCCTTTCTCAAGATAGAACATTCTACCCTACCACAAGGCATCTGCCCATGGGAGGGGCTCTGCTATAGCAGAGGACATTGATCTACCCCATGGGGGAGTAAAGGACAAAATGTGCCCCGCAGCAAATTTTAAAGTACCTCTCAGTAAGTCCTGTCACAGCAAAAACAGTTTTCAAATAAGCATTTCAGTTAGATAGCCGTTATGATGGCATTTTCCCCCCTCAGAAAACCCCAAGTCTCCTCCGAGTGAAAGGAATCAGAGGCTCCTCGAATTTTCCTAGGCATCAACTGCCTATCAATAAAGAAAAACTCAAATCAAAGCTCAACCTCTTTCTGAAGGGTCTGCTGTCAGTCATGTCATGAAGGTTTAAGTGGAAACAGGGAAGGCATGTAATAAAATATTTATGCTCTCTTACCATTAGCATCTTGGACTCCAGTAAGTGCTCCAACAGCTGCTGCGGTTTCCCCAGACAGGACGATCTGTCCCCCTCCTTGCAAGGTAGCCTCGGCCAGTGTGGCGACAGCATGGGCGGCGGCTTCGCTGTGGGCACGGGAACAGAAGAGGGGGATGTGTGAGTTGAATAAAGGTACAGCACTGCAGCAAGACACGCTGTCCTCTCAACCCTTCCTTAGCTCGCTCTACTGACTCCATCGGTATGAGCCTACGAGTGAATATAGGAGTTTGCCGACGCTGGGGAGAGCCGACGGAGTCCTTAAATGGTAACAGTAAATAGCTAGAGAAACCCCAAGTTTTACAGATTTAAAGAGCTACTGTGAGATTTTCTTTAAATCTAGGAAATGGGTGTGTGAGGATAGAAGGCACTCACTGCCAGTGGAAGGTCTGATCCATAGCAACAGTGCGAAAGCCTTGGTTGGTAACTACAAGGTTTTCTTGTTCTCTTTTCTCTTTATGGTAACACTAGGCAGACTATCTACAACTGCCCTTTTGAGGACATTCACTTTCGAAAGTCCCCTCTCTGTAAAGAGAGCTTTCATACTATTCTTCCTTTCTGATTTTATTTTATTTATTTATTTTTTTAGAAAGCTGGAAACAATTCCTTATGTTTTATTTTTTTTTAATTTTTTTAAAATGTTTTATTTATTTTTGATACAGAGAGAGACAGAGCATGAGAGGGGGAGGGGTAGAGAGAGGAGACACAGAACCGGAAGCAGGCTCCAGGCTCTGAGCTAGCTGTCAGCACAGAGCCTGACGCGGGGCTCGAACCCAGGAACGTGAGACCTGACCTGAGCCGAAGCCGGAGGCTTAACCGACTGAGCCACCCAGGCGCCCCACTTCCTTTCTGATTTTATACACCAATAAACTTGTGTCTGCTGATTAAAAAAACAAAACAAAACAAAACCCAAACAAAGAAACAAAACAAAAACTGCCCTTTTTGTAGCCGAGGATGACAAGATGAGGAGTAACAACGTGGACTCACTATTCAATTAACAATGTGGTTTATGTGCATGACTTTAAATACAAAGGAATGGCTGACTAAAACCCTAATATCCTGCAAATGTCTAGGTCTTCCCTTTGCCTCACTGTACACGTGGACAGTGCTAAATTAAGGCTTGAAATTTTAAATGATCACCATAAGCCCAAACTCCTAGCCTCTAGAAACACAAACAATAAAACCTCCCTTCCCTACACTTTGCCGAATAGAAAGAGATTACCCATCTGTTTATAGTGAGCACTATTCTAGCAGTCTGCATCCTATTCTTTCTTCTGCTTGTGCTGTGCTGGTCCCAAATGCACAAAGACCCATTTTTAGTGATTCTATGATGCTATAAACTGAAAATGCACCATTATTTTATGTGCCAGCAAGAAAGAAAAGAAAACTGCCTGATAATTGTAGTCTTGTAGTTTACCATTCAAATTTCAGAGACGTTAAAATGTGAAAGAAGCAGAAATTCAGCACCTCTCCTGGCAAAGTGTCAGCCCCCATTCCGCAGAGTTACAGGAGTATCAAACGTGGGCACGGAGTAGAGGAGGCGGTATCATTTACTTTATTGACGGGGGGCTGAGAGGGTGTGGAGGCAAAGGCCTGGGTCTGACACCAAATAAGCCAGTTGAATAAGCTTTGCTCTGAAGCTGCAGACTTTGCCTAACTAGCAGGCACACCTCGGGGTCACAAGCTGTAGGTGGGGTTGGGTGAGGGGCTGTGGACTGGTTAGGGTAGACATGCCTTGACAGTGGGCCAAGCAACATGTACCACACTCAGTAGTGTCGCTTTCATTTAAGAAAGCCAGCAGACAAGTAAAGCAACAGACATTATCATTTCCCTGGGGGAATATAAGGATTCTAGGAAGCAGTGAAAGAAACCCAATGGATAGAGAAGTCTCATTATATAGAATATCCTCTCTCTCTTACTAACTTGATTTAATTTTTAATTTTTATCTCTGTGTGCAAGCTATTTTTTTCTGATAATAAAATACATGCAGAAGGCTTGTAAAAATTTCATTAAGTATAAAAGAAACTTTAAAAATATCATACAAAGTTTATTTCCTTCTAAGCTTAAAAACAGCTTTAAACAGTTAATAATTAGGATCATACCATACAGTTTTATACTCTGCTTTTTTCACCTAATGTTGTATTTCCCCACATAAGTACTCTTGACATTTATTCAAAATAATAAATGAAAATTGCTGATCCCCCCTTTTTTTTCTAGTCATTTATCTGTGACAACTTTTAATTTCCAGGCTTTCCCTGACTTAGTTCAGGGTTATAGCTCTATATTTCAAATTTATTTGCTTCCTTCATAAACATTTTCTATACATATTTTTTATTTTAAAGTAATATCTATACACAACGTGGGGCTCAAACTCACAACCCCAAGATCAAGAGTTGCATGCTCCACTGACGGAGCCAGCCAGGTGCCCCGCTTCTAACCATTTGGGGACTAACTGAGCCTGAGGAAAAAGTTTAACAATCATGGAGTTCGTGTGCAGTCCATGTAAAAGCTGAGATCACCCTCCACACAGAGACACAGTTCTTCGTGATCTGCTGCCCAAAGCCAGTCATTCCATGGTATCTATAACCAGATCTGCTATCTGGGGACCTTTGATCTGGAATTCCTCCCAAGGCTATTCTTTACATTTTACATGGCAGTGTTTAATTTTAAAGTTCTTCAAGAGTTTTTATAGAGCTAGTAAAATGAGTGATTAGTGTCTAGATCCTTCATCTTTTAATATTTTCTAAGAAACTTATGTCAAATAACACTACCAGCCAAGGTTACAGTACCCAGCTGTCACTGATTAATGACAAACGTATTTCCTACTCTGGCCTGAGACTTCACAGAAAGCTGGAGTTTATTCTTTGGGAAAAGCTGCAGCGGTGTGGTACTTTGGAGAAGGAAGCTGCATATGAAAATTGTTTCTATGGAAATACTATCTTTGTTGACAGGTTACCTCAGTGACTGCTCATTCCCAGTTTTTAATCACAATTTGTATAATCTTATTTCTGTGACCATCAAAGGCGATGTTCTGCCAGTCTTGGAACCCCTGGACACATGCTTTCGGTGTGGAATTGTACAGGCAATGCAGCAAGGGCAGCTACCCTGACACGGAGGGGCATCTATGCCCAATCATACTTATTTTAACATGTCTGAAGCTCTAAACATTTGAGGTCATATTTTTTAATATTTATTTTTTGAGAGAGAGAGAGACAGTGTGCGAGTGGGGGAGGGGTAGAGAGAGAGAGGGAGACACAGAATCCAAAGCACACTCCAGGCTCCGAGCAGTCAGCACAAAGCCCGACGTCGGGCTCGAACTCATAAACTGTGAGATCATGACCCAAGCCGAAATTTGGATGCTTAACAGACTGAGCCACCCAGGTGCCCCAAGGCCATTTTCTTTACCATCTTTCTAAAATACATTTGGTAGAAGAAAGGCTATGAACGAGCATAATCCAGGTATAATCCGGGACCAGGAGTCTGAGGGGGCTGACAGGCCCATAGGCCGATGAGGTTAGTTATTTCATCTGCTGTCAGGAGCCAGAAGCAAAGCATCAAGGGAAGGATCTTTTCTGCGGGGCATAAAGACAACTGTGACTCTTGTGGTCAGCAGGCCTTCACTTCCAAATCTACTCTAACCAGTGACACTAGATTGCATGGAGAGTGAGCAAACTTACTGCTAGAAAATGATGACCTTTACTTATAAGATGAAGAGGGATGCAAAGGTCTTTAAGCTACCGTTTCACAAGCTTTTGCCAAAAGTAATTTCTAAACCAGAGTTACACATGAGAAATTTCTATCAGCTTCTTATCTGCAAGCGTCCAACCTTTACAGGAAAGAGCAGCAGGTGCGCTATCCCTCCCCTCCAGCTCCAGAGAGGATTTCTAGTCCAGGCTGTCCATTCCATTTTACTCAACAAATAAATACCAGTCCACAAAATAAAGTCATTTTATTTTCATAATACGTCTAGTTTTAAGTCAATAGTACTTTCAAATAAAAAAACCAGTAAATTTTCCTCAAAAATATGGTTCACTTTTTTTGTTTGTTTGAGCCAAGTGTCTTCACAGCAAAAGAAAAGCAGCTCTAAGTTTCTGGAGAAGAGGACTCAATGTGAGCCTCTGCTTTCCCATAGTGTCGAGTCGCAACACTATACACAGTAGACAGTAAAAATGGTCTCAGTGTCGACGACACAGTGTAAATTTCTACTAGGGCAAATGTAGCCTCCATCTATGAATACTTACGACGCATCTGTATATGTAAGGGCTGTACTGACTTAAACTTCCTTGTAAAAGAGGGAATATAATCCAGGACAGTTTAACTCACAAACTGAAACATCAAATTAATCTTTTTATCACAACAAATCACATGATGATTTCACTTCCTTTCCCCTCCAGTAGCTGGCTGAATACTTTTTGTTTTGTTTTGTTTTGTTTTGTTTTGTTTTGATTTTGAGCTGTAATGCTCTGCACTTCCTTGGTTCATTATGATTCTCTCCCCATCTCCTTTTTAAAGACACTGATCTATATATATTTTGAAAATAATTAAAAATTTAACTAGTTTCCAAAGTTTTTAATGACAATTTCTCCATAATCTCTTCGGATTATTTATAATGCCAGGGTGGGCTGGAGGCTGTTTGAACCCAGGGCCCTTGTTCTCACTTGTTACACAAAACTTTTAGACGGCGTGGTTGAAGAACAGGTCTGTCCTGCATCTGTCCTTATCCCCCTTTCCCCTCTGACAGGTGAAGGCACTTCTCTGCCTTATTCCCCACCTGCCACGCCACGCAGCTTCCGCCTCTCCCCTCACTCTGTGCCCACAGCTGCCGCTTACAGCGAGGGGCAGGGGATTAGCCAAGCACCTAGCTTGTTCCATCTGCACCTGAAATAGGTGAGAAGGAAGCAGCACTGAGAAATCACTCTGTTACCATGGGAACAAAGACTGGCTTTCTTAGGGCTGTTCTCACTAAGGTAATTTCCAGCAACAAATTCTGCGGAGAGGCCGAGAGTATCATCTCATCTCACAAAGAAGCAAACACCAACGGTGTGTGTCTTAAGTCCATACCTCCTGCCACTAGCCAGTGGGTTACCTCTCTTGGAATCAAAAAGCCCCTAGCAGCCTGCTATAGTCTAGTCTTCAGTGCCAGGCTTGGTTTCTTCCCCCGCAGCAGAGGCTACAACTCACCATCCCCCAACATGCACCGGGTGCTGAACTAGCTGATTGCAAACAGATTTCAACATCTCTGCCCCTCCTACGTGCCACAGTGAACCATGTTCTCCTTCCTTTGGAGTAAACACTACTACCGCCGCAGCTGCATTGGAGTTTGTTAACAAGCCCTCAGGGGAAACCATTACTCTCCTTGCCTTCAGAAATAAGCCCTGCTCCTTACACTAACAGGAGCCAGAACGGGCCTCATAGTTTCCACCAGGTATAGGGTTCCCAGGACACTCACACTTCACTGGAATATCCAAGGTACTGGCTCAATGAAATCACGTTTTACTGGTCTTTCATGATGGCCCATTAGGCCCCATGCCACAGTAAAGGGTTACCAGGCCAGAGGGAGGTTCTCACCCTGGCCATGGCTTTTAGGAAGTTTATCTGTACGTCCTTTCTCAAAGGAAGGAATGCAATTGGGCCGAAGTGTAAGGGGTCAACTAAGACTTTTATGTTATTGAAAAGCCACATGGTTCAATGGGCTAAGAGAAGAGTTTCAATCCCAGGTCACTCAGAGTACCTCTGGAGGGAGGGATGGCGTGTGCGCACGTGCCATACCTAATCAACCACCAAGTCTGGCCACTCACTTTATTTCCAGTCTTACTACTTTAGTTTCCAAGCCTTTAACAGATCACGCCCGGTCTGCTGCTTCCTTACTGACCTTCTCCTTAGAAGCAATTCTGAATATACAAAATTTGAAAATACAATTTAAATGATAAGTCTCAGGGTGCCTGGCTGGCTCAGTCAGTAGAGCATGAGACTCTTGGTCTTGGGGCTGTCAGTCTGTGCCCCATGTTGGGTGCAGCAATAACTTTAAAAAAATAAAAATAAAAAAAAGAAGTGCTAACTAGGGGCTGGGTACTTCAATGAAGAGTCTTAGTGAATCTTTTTCAATTCTATATGATGAAAAGTATCCTTATAAAGATGAGGAAACCAAGGCCTAGGGGCTACATTTCTCAAGATCAGATGGCTAGTATGTGGCAGAGCTAGAATTCAAAGCTGAATCTACGTGACCTCGCAACCTTCTTCTCAGCCCCCATACTATACAGTCACATGGAAGTCATTTGTTCATCAGCTTATCGAAGCTTTCTAGTTACTTATCACAACCAATCTAAATTTAGGCTTTGGAGGAGGTGGTCCCCTTCCTCTGAATTTCTGCAATGTTCATGGTCTGTATGACACAATTCAACAGTGCATTACGTTCTGAGTGATAGTGTTCACTGTTTTTCTTACATCAATCTCCCAGGTGAGAACAGTATGACTTCTCTGAGGGTAGACATGGTATCTTAGAGTGCTCTTTATTTACAACCTTACCTAGCAGGGTGGAGGCATGTCCTAAGAGTTCGGTGGCAGGCTAACAACGGCGGCTGCACATAATGGTGACAGCAGCCTTAGCGTATGCCAGGCACTGATCTAAGGAGCTCACGTGCACTGGCTTTCTCCATTCTCACAACATCCCTAAGAGGCAGCTGCTGTTTTCACCCCCATTTTACAGAAGAGGAAAGCCTGGGCACTGAGTTCAAGTAAATTATCCAAGGTCGAACAGCTAGGTGGGTTATAGGGCTGCAATTTAAAATCCAGATTGTCCGGCTTCAAGGCCCACACTCCTAAATGTTGGTTAAAATGCCTGGGTCCACTGGAAAATAAAATTATGCCGGCAATGAAGAAGAAAAAGAATGATATGGGGATGGTCTTTTCTGTCAAGAGAACCAAAAGAAGGAGACAAAGTGGGAAACAATATGGTTTAGTTTTGGAAACCCTCATTCACTGGAGTATCCCATTCTGCAGCATCCTTCCTAAACATACCTGAAAAGAAATATTTCAACTATTTTTCCCAATAAGCCAAAACTTCAAAGTCATTGATAAGCAAAGCAAAAGAAACAAATTTCGTGAAAAGTCAGTAAAATCACCTACCAACCAGCTAAAACATGGATTAATGCCCCTAGCAAAAAGTAGTTTTGGGGCATCTGGATGGCTCAATTGGTTAAGTGTCTGACTTTCGCTCAGGTCACGATCTCACGGTTTGTGGGTTCAGGCCCTGCACTGGGCTCTGGGCTAACAGCTCAGAGCCCAGGGGCTGCTTCGGATTCTGTGTCTTCCTCTCTCTCTGCCCCTCCCCTTCTCACACTCTGGCTCTCTCAAAAATAAATGTTAAAAAAATTTTTTTTAAAGTAGTTTCTTTTACAGACAAATGAAAGAATGACTAAAAGCAATTTGTTTTGTAGGGTAAATGGAAAATCAATCCTGAAGCTTCTTGCTTTATTATATCCTTTGGTCCCATTAAAAACACAAAGTACTCAAACCTCGCTGCTTGTTGGTTTGTTAAAGGGCACAGGATAGGAGACAACAAAAGGGATCAAGGTCTCTTGACCAGTAGGCTGGAGCTGGAAGTCTGAAGGCAGAACTGGTTGTGGGAGTGGGTGGCGGAGGGTGGGAACGGGTTGGGTAAGGCTGGTTATAAGTCAAATTACAACAGCCCGTGGGCAAAGCTTATTAAGCCCCCACTGCCAATTATGACAAACTGAAGTACAGAGTTTCTCTTTTCAACCTGTAGGTAGGGACTGACCCACCATCCTCATCTGTCCCCCCACCCCTGCCTCCACCTGTTGAGTGCCATGGTGACTGTGGCTCCCTGTTGCATCTCCTGAGAAGCTGCCACCGCGGCCTCTGCCAATGACGCCACGGCCTGGGTGGCCTCTGATGCTTGTGTCGTCTGGATGGTCATCTCACCTCCTTGTAACGTGGCCCAATTTTGTTCCACCTGAGGTAGAAAGGACGAGAGTAAAGAATCAAAGTCACAAAAGGATTATAATAAATTGCTATGTGCTCAGCCAAATACATACATTTTTAAATTAGCATGACCTACAATGTACAGAACAGGGTTTTTAGTATGCTATCTTTTGTGTATGGAAAGGGGGTATTAGAATATATATTTGAATTTACTTATAATTTGCATAAAGAAATTCTGGAAGGACACAAAAGAAACCATTGAAAATATTTTCCTTGGTGTGTGTAGGGGGAAGGGAGTTGTGGGAACAGGTTGGACAGGAGACAGAAAGCAAGATTTTCCAATGTATACTTTTAAAAATATCTGAGCCCTATCACTATATTACCTATTCTTTTGAGTTCTTTTGAATAGATAATATAGTGATAGGGCTCAGCCTGAAAATCTTGACTAAACCATAAAATTAAAAAATTAGAATTTTTGAACAGACAATAAATATAATTTCAAAAACATTCAAATGGTACCAAAAAGTACGTGCCAGTACTCCAGACCTTGAGGACAGAGGGGACTACTGGCTCCTATTTCTTGTGTAGCTTTGCAGGGAGTCTCTCTATATGCAAGCTTATTTACATGCTCATTTACTCCTCTTTCCCCCTATTTCCTCCTAAAAAATACAAATGGCAGCATATTCTACATTATCTTTTTGTACCTTTCTTGTTTTCACCAACGGTACATCTCTGAAATGATTCTATTTCGGAATGTATAAAACTACTTCATTCATTCATGATTCATAATAATGGCTGCAAAGTATTGTATTATAGAGGCACACCATGATTTATTTAACCAGCCATCTTTTAATGGGCATTTAGGTAGTTTTTAGTCTTTTGCTATTATAAGCAGTACTATGATGAGTATCTTTATATACTATGTTGTATATTTTATGGGAATCTATTTATAGAGTAAATTCCTAGAAGTGGGATTGTCTACCCATTATTTTATATTTTAATTTTCAATGGAAATTGCCAAATTCAGGAAACTTTTTTTTTAAATGTAGCAAAAACTGCTTGCCTTTTGAGGCGGGGAGGGCGGATGGGTGGACTTATGAGGAAACAAAATAAAACAAACAAAAAACTCTATCTGGTGACAGGATAGACTAGAATTCAGTTGTGTGAGATGTGGCACAGGGGTTCTCAGCATTGGCACTAGGAACATTTGAAGACAGACAAGTCTTTCTGTGGGGGGCTGTCTGGCGCCATGTAGGGCATTTAGCAGCATCCCCGGCTTCTACCTACTACTAGATGCTAATGGCACCCTCCTCCGTCATGACATTCCAAAACATCTCCAGGTATTACCAAATGTCCTGGGTTTGTGGCGGGGGGTGCCCTAATTGAGAACCACTGATTTTAGTACAATGCTTTGCATTTAGAGATTTCTCAGTCCTGGATGCCTGTATCTAGCTACTTCAGTCTGTTTTGCTCAAAGTTAGTTGATGAATTATTCCTCCTCAAAAACAAAAAGCAGCAGGGGCAGTGTGAAAGCAATTTCTATTGGAAAATATGGTAGGGGATAAATCAATTAGCTCAGGGCCAATATTTCTATGGACTTGGGTCTTAGGACATTAGCTGTGCTTTCTTGCTTTTCCTGATTCACACTGCTTGGGCCCAGCGAGTGGGGACCTTGTGTCTCTTGCATGTTTACTGTGTCCCAAAGAAAGTGCCACAAGCTGGGGAGAGGCAGATATTTAAAATGCCTCCGCTTTGGTTCTCTGGCCACACTTAGACTACGACGGTGCTTCTCAGAATGTTTGCCAAAAACCTCCCAGAAAATGGGACACTTCTTGGAACTACCCTAGTTTTTGCCCTGAGTTCTCATAGGTAAACCTCCAGGGCCCATCGCTAAGAGGCAGAGACGTCCCATTTCCTTCCCTTAGAGCTACAAAGTTGCCTACTCGGGAACTCACAAAACTCTTGCTTCCCGAGAGTTAATATCTCTTTGATTTCATCACTCCAGTGAGTGTCAGTGTCAATAGTACCACTTTAAATGGCAAGCTACACCACCAATCTGTAGAGAGTCTATGATTGCGCTCAAAACATCAGCTAAAGCTGGCCAGCCCTGTCACCTTTTGCCATTAAACAGTCTTCCTCTTTCCAGATCTGCCCCTCTCGATTTTTGCCCATCCCACTGCAGAGCTTGGCCTAGTGCGGCTCTCCCAAGACTCAGACTCCAATGGCAGCAGTTTAATGTATACACATTTAGTTACAACTGTATTTGCAGCAAAAATGATATTAGAAAGTTGCCATATACAGTATACTTTAAGGAAGTTAAATTATATGGCATGAAAGATTAATGGATGGTGGCAAAGGGTAGAGAGGAAGTAGGAAGAAGAAGCAGACGAAGAGATTTCTATTCAGAATAATGGCAGGTGATAAATAAATCACTTGGGTGTTAACATTTCTTTGGAATTTCCTATTCTTCAGCCTCAGTGCTTTAGTTGTATTTGCTTGAGCTCTTGTTGCTCTCCCTTTCCATCTGTTGGGAGCCACTGTGTGGTTATCTATGCCGGATGTCACCATGTCCCAGAGAAAGGGCCCCAAGCCCTAGGAGGGAAAGATATTCAGAGGATGTACAGTTAGCATCAATGCTTTTCTGAGAGACCCACTCCAATGAGGCCCTTCAAACTGTGGTTACTCTTACCCTCTAGCTACAGTGAACCCCGAGGCCCTTTCACACTTTTCCAGTTCCGTGCACTGCCTGTGCTCCTTTTGATAGGAACACAGATCCTACCTCTGCTTCCTGTTCACCCTTCTAGTCTGAGCTCAGGTGAGCCTGAAGGAGCCCAGACAACTCCACTCCCCTGTGGTCCAAGGCTTGGGACCTCGCCTGTGTTCCACAGCACCCTGGGCTTGCTTCTACTAAATTCTTACCTCATTGCCATTGTGCTTTGATGTGTTTTTCTCTACCGCCTACCTGTGCGCTCCTTAAGAGCAAGAAGAGCCCTTAATTTCCTGTATCTATAGAATCTATAGTACCTGGCACAGGGCTCAGAAAGTATTCACTGAATGGGAGGATGGAGAATGTGTTCCTCTATTCATGTTTTCCTACTTGTTCTTCAGCCTACCTGGATCTCAGGTAAACTGATATTCATAAAAAAAAAAAACCATCTAAAATAAGTCATGCTACTGTTATTGTTACATGTTGATGGCTCAATTTAAAATTCGTGTCTCTGGGGTGGTTAATCTCCCGACTCCTGATTTCCGCTCAGGTCATGATCTCATGGTTCATGAGTTCAAGCCCCACATTCTGGCATTCTCTCTCTCTCTCTGCCCCTACCCCATTTGCACTCTCTCTCTCTCAAAATACACAAACTTAAAAAAAAAAAAAAAAAACTTTAAAATTCATGTCTCCAATGTCTTTGTACTTTGATTTCTTCTTCTTCTAACAGAACCATAAATACCATGATAATCAGATATCATTCTATTTAACATCTGACTTTCCTGCCACTTAAATGCAATTAATACCACCACCACCAATTGATTGGTGGTCTTCTCACAGAACAGAATAAATTCTCAAATCCACATGCATTTGTAAATATGCCATCAAAACTGAAATTGTATAAATACTTTGAAATCAACACAGTTTATTTCACATTATTTTGAAATTCTTTCCCCGTTCACTCTAAATGTCTATGTAACTTGTTCTGTGTCCTTAATTAATTTAAAGCTGCCTAAGGTGAGAGGATTTTTTGCTTTTCTGAAACTATAGTCAACCCTTCAACAACACAGGTTTGAACTGTTTGGATCTGTTTATAAGTGGATTTGTTTTTCAATAAACACAGTACAGTACTAGAAACATATTTTCCTTTTAATTTTCTTAGTAACATTTTCTTTAGCTTGCTTTACTGTAAGAATACAGGATACATACATATAACATACAAAATATGTGCTAACTGACTGTTCATGTTATTAATAAGGCTTCTGCCTGATTGTAGACTATTAAGTTTTGAAGGATTTAAAGTTATACGTGAATCTGAGTGCATGGGAGGGTGGTCAGCTGTTCAAGGGTCAACTGTACTTGGAATTCCTGGGTTTTCTGAGCACACAGAGTACTCCAAAAAAGATTTGCGAGACCATACATTACCACAAGAGACAGGCTCCCAATGGTCTTTCTAATAAATGTTAACTAAATGTAACTAACTGGATTTTGAAGGCAGAGTGGCCTATTGGTAAGAGCGCTCACTGGCAAGGCTGGGATCACAAAATGACCTCACAACTTCTAAAAGTATAGGTATCGTTTATTTTTGTAGAGTACTTTCTGCTCCTTTGGAGAAAAGACGTTAAATACAAGGCAGTAGGATGTTTTTACTGAGTCATCTCATATAATGTTCCATTAACTTGATGTGGTCTTATCTGCCATAAGCAGTGAGGTATTTTGACTACTTATAGTTCTTATGGCTCAAAACTGAGAGGCTAACGACCACGTCAACATCTAGGACAAATGAGAAGCTAAATAAATCATACTATACCATGGAAAACATTTTGTCACTTTCTGAGATAACCTGTGCTGCTTCTCCTTGTTTTTGTTTCATTGGAAATGTGGGAAGAGTTACATTTTTAAAAAAATCTGACTGAATTTGGGTGTGTACTCGCAGGCTATTTCTGTCATTCACCCACTCCTACAACAGATGACTTAAAAATGATGTTAGTGTGCTGAAAAAGCCATAGATAAACCACTAAGATTTTTTTTATTCTTCAAAATTTTCCGTGAACTTCTGAATGCGTTAATTACCACCATATATATAAAGTTATTTAGTAACATGGGCTCCAAAGAGTTAGTCTCTAGAGAAGTGGTTAAGAAACACAAAGTCACTTTACATAGTACCAGGAAACATTCAGTAGGGAGATATGGTTGGTAACTTTGAATAAGTCAAAGACTAACAAATCCAGTAAACGCACCCATCACTGTCTTTTCTATCTCTTTCACACTTCAAGGAGAATCCTCCAGTTGTAGTGTTTGGGGACTGATGAGTTTTGCCCTCAGCTAATCCACACTCTTACATGATGTTTATAGACTTCTAAAAGTAAATATCCTGTTAACTATTAACGCTTCTCTACTGCAAAACCACATGCTGGCTCCTGCCCTCAAATCTCAGACTCCCTAGCCGGAAACAACCTCTCCTGGAGGCAGAGACCCCTGGGCAGCATGCCCTACAGCGGGGACCGTGGTTCATTTCTGCAGACATCTCTCTCCCCCTCCATACAGGAGCTTCTTGAGAGCAGGGTTCCTGTGTAAATCAACTCCACACATCTAACACGTCACTGTGTTATGCAGGGCCTCAGTTCAGGCTGGCTGACTGGGTAGCTGCTGTTTCTCTTCATCTCACTAGTCATGAGACCTTTATCGGCTCTCTCCCTTTCCTGAGTTGCACAAATGAAAATGACTTTGTGGTGTCCTGACTGGAAGTGCTCCATGGCTTTGAACAAAGGTGAGAGAAGATTTTTAGCTTTATTTCTAATACTGTTCTTTGCAGTAGTTAGCTGTTCTTCAAACGTCCGGGGCACGCCACCCCAGTACCTTTCGGGGAAAAGCCTGCAGTGCCTTAATGGACCCTTTCCTGACTTTCACTGATGGCTCAGAGCCCAGAGACTAGACAACAGTTTTCTAAACGTGTTACATAGCTTCAACACTTATTAGGTGACTTTGGGCATGTCACCTAACCTCTACATGTTTCTGTTTTCTCATCTGTAAAGATAACAGAACCTATCCTTAATACAGGGTTGAGCGCTTCGTTTATACAGTGCTCAATTAAGGTCAGCTACCTTCAGGTTAACATCCCATAGTTACTTTGATTTTGGTAGGGGAGGATTTTCTCATGAAGTCTTTTCAAAGCCATATTTAAAATGTGATAAATGATTTACAAAATATGTTTATCCCTTCAAAGAATTCTTTGGTCAGCTCCAGTCTTAATGATCTAATTTTTAAACATTTAAGCCCAATGATTAAATTCTTTGGGATTCACAGCATAAAAGTTTTACACAGATTATCTCTTTTTGTTATGTATCATAGCAAAATGCTATATTGCAAATGTAAAATTGTAAGTTTCCAACAGGTCTAAATCATAAAGATCTACGAATTTCAATTATTACAATTAATATGCACAGCATAAGATACTTTGCAAAACTGCCATGGTCTGATGCTACAGATGTGTAGGCTACTTGGCCTTGCTGTTTTCTGGACCCTAACTACTCCCTCGCCTACACATTTAAGTATTTAAGCAGACGCAGACCTAATCCTTTTTCTTACCTCTCCATCAGCTACAGCAGAATAATTCACTTGGGCAACAGTGACTGTGGTTGGCAATTCTGAAGCATCAGCCAATGTGGCTACTGTTGCCCCTGTACCAACCTAAAGAAAAATATGGAAAGTGAGGAGTGTCAGTGGATGCATCCTTTTACCTTCCCTTTACTCAGAAGATTCATTTAATCCAAAATCCAGCATAAATACTGATTAATAGGCTTTGTACTCTGAAATAAGTTCCTAAAATCATATCTCAGACACTTACAGGAGTTCCAGAATTTTATTTCAACCAAATAAATCAGTATTAGAAACTATCATGTTTCACCATCGGTGCCTAGTATCAGTCAACTGGCTTTCTATTCTCACCCCAATCTGAATTTTAGACATTCCCTATCTAACAACACAGATCTAACAACATAGCTCCTGACAGAATGAAACCATAAAGAAGCCATTTTTACAGTGTTTTGTTTGGGAAATGTCCAGAAAAGCTATCTATAGCTCTGTATTTAACAAATCATAAACAATTTAAAATATCACTTAAAAATAAATTTCAGATACAAGATCTTGAGGAGCTTTACAGAGCTACATAAGGGTTTACATGAAGCGAACTTTCTCCAGTCAGAGGGGAGGTGCCCACCGGTCCACCTCAGAAACCACTTGGTGTTTGGTGACCACAGGTTCACTCACCTGGATGAGGGAGACAGTGCCGTCAGGGTTACTAAAGGTCTGGACTACGGTCTGTGACGGTACAAGATGGGCTATACTGTGTGTGGTTGTGGCCTGTGTTTGTGTTTGCTGATCTTCAAAAGCGTATAAAAGGTCCTCCCGCCCATGCTGTTTGTAACAGTTTTTAACTATGGTCCGTAGGGCCTGGGTCCATGAAACCTGTCACCAAAAGACCAGAAAAGCACATTTAAAAAGGCACAAAGAATGGTGGCTATTCAGTCCCACTATGGAATAAGCAGCTGCTTAGTTAACAAACCAAATCAAACCTGCACAGAGTAAGCTCCCTGAGGTTTCTTTCCTGCAGGCCGATTATGGCACAAAGAAACGGCACCGAGCACCAAAGATCTCCCACCGGTTTCCTTCCTGAGCAAAGTCCGATATAGCTTTTGGGTTTTAGACCCCATTTGAACCTGGACCAACTCTTAAACTTCTCACAAAAGAAGGTTACTCTTTTGTCAAGAATTTTATGTTAAGATTCTCAATAAACTTCCAAGCCAACTACGAAACACATATGCAGAAACAGCAAGGGATGACAATTAGTTGAGTCCACCTTTAAAAAAAGAAGTGTCATCAGCAGCAGCCTTCACCAACTTCACATTTCTAATTCTGTTATTTATATTTTTCAACAGTGGTTCTTGCTAACCAGAAATAAGGACATTTCTAAGCCTTTGAAGTGATTAATGCTTTTTCCTAAAGTTTCTTCACTTTCCCCAAGCACCTCATAATATTAATACTGCTCCAAAAGGCAACTAGGCAGAAGGAAGTGTAAATTCATGGACCCATCCCGGGTCTACAGTGACGATGTGATGAACAGGAAAGGCTATAAATCAGAAAATATCAAACTTCTTTTGGGAGATGGGTTTGGCTATCGCACAAATGCTTTTAGGCTTTTTAGCATGGTTGATTCAGAATGGAAAAGCAACAGGCTACTCAGCTCTGAGAAACCCTCACCCTCTGCTTTTGCTCTTCTGTGCGGACGTCGCTCCGAACATTTGCCCACGGGATATCTTCAGGCCACCAGATGGGCTTGCAGCTTTCTTTGCCCCAGCCTGGTTTTCCCCGACCTGTGGAGTACTTGAGCATCTCTGGAATAAATGCCCGAAGCTGGGCCTAGAAGACAAGAGCGTGGTCATCAGCAGTCATGAAAGACATCTGGGATGTCTTGTGCCTTCCACCAAATTCTAAGATAATAAAACAGACAGCCTTCCTGGAGGGTCCCGGAGAATTCCAAGATGTGACTGAGAATTCTACATAAATATGTTAGTCAAGTACACGTTAAGCTGTATTTCACAGGGCTGTCCCTGGAAGATCAAGAATACCTGTCCGCAAGTGTGATTTCTGCCTAAGATATTACTGACGCCATTTCCCTCATTTTCCTTCTACAGCTTCTTATAGGGGCCTAACAAAGTCATCATGTTTTCAGTATTGTTCTGGAGGTAGAACTTGGTCATTAGATAAGGGAAATAAAGGTGAGGAGCAGGTAGAATCATCATTATCTGTAGACGATATGACTGTGCATCTGGAAAACCCCAGAGAATCAAAGGAAAAACTATTATAAACAGCAAGAGAATTCAGGAAGATGGTTGGTTACACACAGGAAAATAAACAGGCTTTACTTAATAAAAAGGGAAAATAACCCTGAAGCTTTTCCCGAAAGTTTCTAGTATGCTAGGCCAATGTCTGTGAGTCCGACATACAGAGTGAAGCATATGTCATCTTAAACACATTATGGACTTCATTCAGATTTATTTTACAAATTGAATCCAGACCAAGCAGGTGTTAAACCAGAGACAACTGCCATTCTTTATCTCGTGGCACAGTAGCCACACTGAGTGTGTATGTTGGAGGAGAAGGGGAGCCTACTTTGTGAATATTCTTAATTGTCTACGATGATTTTTGGCAAGAGAAGCAATTTATCAAGTTATAATGTCCCTCCCCAGACCTATTGCCTTCCTTTTAACCTCTGCAACACTCCAGACATAAGCATTCTCCTCCAACTAAAAACACATCCATGCCTCCTCCACAGCTTAAGACCAAAAGGAGAAGACAAATTTGGCAATGAGTCAGACCCAAGGACGTGGGCTTGTAGGTGTAAAAGAGAGTGAGAGAAAGAAAAGAACCACCAGAAATGGGAATACTTAAGTATTAATGAGAGAATGAGCACAATACCACTTTTACATTGAAGAGCCTATTTATTTTATTTCATAAAATATTTTTTATAGTTTGTTTATTTTTGAGACAGAGAGACAGAGGACAAATGGGAGAGGGGCAGAGAGACAAGGAGACACAGAATCTGAAACAGGCTCCAGGCTCTGAACTGTCAGCACCGAACCCGATGGGGGGCTCAAACCCATGAACTGTGAGATCATGACCTGAGCTGAAGTCAGACACTTAAACGACTGAGCCACCCAGGCGCCACTTGAAGAGCCTACTTAAATATCAGGTGTTCTTATCTGAATATTATTTTACCAGAAGATGATAACAATTATTATATAATATAATTATTGTATCACATAATAATAAGGAATCATGCTTCCCTAATAAACAGAACTCTGGCTGACGACATTTACATGGCCATTCCTTGCACCCAGGCTGCCATTTCACCTCCCCATGTCCACCTCTCCCAGACAGTCTCCTGCCTACAGGATATGATATAATACACTCCGTATATATTTGGCTCTGCAGCATCAAGTAGCAGGCTACTAGAAATGTATCCATTTGCAAACCCAGGCTATCAGCTGGCTCATGAGGTCACTTCTTTGGTTATTTTAAGAAAGTGCATCTCAAAGTCATTTTTCCCTGTATCCTGGTTTCCTGGGAGTGTGTCTTTTTCTAGCCTCAGATACATTGAGAAGGAAAAGGCTTAATCCTCACACACAATATTTGTGTTTCTTCATATTACAAAAATGGCTTTTATCTGTCTCTTTTCTTCTAATCCCATGAAATTCTCCAAAAGGAGAGTTCTTTATATCCATACCTACCAGAGTCTGGAAATAATGAAATAAGAAGGCTAAATAGCTTTAAATTAACACAAGACGACAGTGTTCAGAAAGAACTCCCTGTCAGAGTCTGCTCAAATCCCGCAGGGACCCCTCTATATTCTCTAATTCTGACTTCCAGCTTCTGACACCCCACCAGTTTGCACCACAGTCTCCTACACTCCCCAGTCCTGGGTCACCCTGGCACATGGCAATGGACACCTTTCATCTTGTCTTGCTTTTTGGCTCTGTCCTATCAGGCTTTCCACTGGGTTTCAAGGACTCACAGGTTACAGGAAGTGTGGGCTGAGCACCAGCCTGCTCTGCCTTCTCTCCAACACCTGTCTTCTTAGAGTCTTACTCTTTGCCAGGAGAACCCCACCTTCTTTCCCTAGACAGCCATGCTCAAAATCTCAGTCAGCTTTACCTCTTTCCTTCAATACCCATCTAGCGACTCCCTGCAGGTTCAATTCCTTCTTCTTTGAAAGGCCTGTGCTCTCCATCCTTTCTTCTCTTGTCCCACCTTGGTCCCCACACTTCCTAGCCCCAGGCGAGTGCATCCTTCCAGTTGACTTTCTTGTGTAACTCCATGTTCTCCCCTCTCTTCCTCACCCCATGTATCCTGAACAGACAGGCTTCCCTAAATGCTGCACAGCTCCAAGGCTCAAAAACTTTCAAATAGCCTCTCACTACTAGCAACTAAACTAGACTCCTCTGTCCAGCTTTTCCACCTGCCACCGGCCAGCCTCCCACAACACTATTTCTGCTAATTGCCAACAGGCCGCCTTGGTCCTCATTAGGTGAGTCTCTGCACTGTCTGAACTCATTTCTGCTTCTATGCCTTTGGATTTGTTCCCCCAGTGGGAACACCTTCCCAAGCTCAAGCTTCAAGCCGACACTTGTTCCTTATTGCCCAGCAAATTCCACATTCTTTGTGAAATACATCTTGACTACTTCTTCAGTCAGTTTGTTCTCAATCAAAAAATCAAAAAAAATTTTTGTAATGTTTGTTTATTTTTGGAAAAGAACAGAGTGTTCTCGGGGGAGGGGCAGAGAGAGGGAAGACACAGGAACACAAGCTCTAGACTCAGAGTTGGCCCAGAAACCTAGCTGTCTCTCTGAATCTTAATTTCCCCAACTGCAAAACAGCAATGATAATGGCAAATACACAGGATCAATTCGATGGATCAGATAGTGGGTAGATATACATAGCGGCACTGAATGAATAGCAGTTTTACTTTTATTACTTCAGTCATCAGCCCTCTATTTCTTTTTTAAGTTTACTTATTTTTAGAGAGAGCTAGAGTGTGTGCTGGGAAGGGGCAGAGAGAGAGGGAGAGAAAGGATCCCAAGCAGGCTCATTGTCATGCAGAGCACAATGTGGTTGAACATTGAACCCACAAACGCTGCATGGTTGAACCCACAAATGGTGAGATCATGACCTGAGCCAAAACCGAGTCAGACACCCAACTGACTGAACCACCAGGTGCCTGCCTCTTTTGAAATTCAATGAAAAAGCCAATGTTCTGAAATGGTTTTTTAATACTAAACACAGTGATATATGGAAAGACATTTATCCTTAGTCCTTCAAGGTGAGTATGGTGAAACAATGCAGAAGGAAGCAAAAGAATGAGTTTATAAACATCGTTGAAGAAAAGAAATAAAGAATGCTAGAATCAAAAAGTGACCATCCAGGCCAATTCTGTGCCTTGAGGAAGAGTCTTACCCACATGCTCCAATACACAGTGCAGGTGATTTGTTCTGTGGGATCTGTGAGCATTAAAAAAATTTTTTTTGTAATGTTTGTTTATTTTTGGAAAAGAACAGAGTGTGCGCGGGGGAGGGGCAGAGAGAGGGGGAGACACAGAATCTGAAACAGGCTCCAGGCTCTGAGCTAGCTGTCACAGAGCCCAAGGCAGGGCTCAAACTCAAGAACCATGAGATCATGACCTGAGCTGACGTTGGATGCTTAACCAACTGAGCCACCCAGGTGCCCCTGAACATTCTTTTTTTAAAGTATATAAGCACATTACTAATGGAAATCATTAGAAAATGGGACTCAAGTGTAACCATAATTAGATGAAAGAGAGAACTAGACCTAGGAAACCTGTCAAAGATGTTCTGTGTCAGAAACCTCTGGATGGGAAATGTCTCAAAGTCCTGGGAAGAAGAGAGTAGGAGAAAAAAGCAACATGGTGGTGGGGGGCAGGGGGATGGTACATCCACAGGCAAAAACTCCATTAAACATTAAAAAAAAAATGGAACCAGAGTGAAATTTAACTGCTGCTATACAAGTTCCAATTCAGAGGCAGTTTTTAGATTTTTATTAATTATCAACTATATAAATCTGCCCCCATATCAAAACAAGAGGTAAAAAGCTCTTTTTACAATAAAAGTTCACTTGCCAAGTCTGTACATTCGGGGGGTGAAGACTATTCTTTGCCTTAAAAAATTTTTTTTTAATATTTATTTTTGAGAGAGAGAGAGACAGAGTGTGAGTAGAAAGGGGTAGAGAGAGAGGGGGAGACACAGAATCCAAAGCAGGCTCCAGGTTCTGATTTGTCAGCACAGAGCCCAATGCTGGGCTTGAATTCACAGAATGCGAGATCATGACCTGAGCCCAAGTCAGACATTCAACAGACTGATCCACCCAGGCGCCCCTGTTCTTTGCTTTTAAATGCACAGAAATAATGTGACTTCACTGAAAATGGCAGTTTTTCATCAGACTTTTTTTTAAGTTTATTTATTTATTTTGAGAGAGAGAGAGCGCGCGCGTGACAGTGAGAGAGAGCGCATGCACTTGGGGCAGGTGCAGAGAAAGAGGGGAGAGAAAGAATCCCTAGCAGGCTCTGCCCTGTCAGCACAGAGCCAGCTGGAGGGCTTGAACTCATGAACCGTGAGCCCACGGTCTGAGCCGAAATCACGAGTCTGACTCCTAATGAAGCCGCCCAGGCGCCCCCATCAGACTATTTTTATACTGTCCCAAATAAACAGTGCTAAGGCTAAAGGGACTATCAATAAGAGAAAATGAACTACGCAGTACAGAAGGGGTTAAATGATTTCTTTCCAGAATTCAGCACTGTGTTCTCATTACCAGTTGGATTAATTACTGGTCCTGCAGAGTTTTGGAAACCCAAGCTACTCAGCGTGCTTGTTAAGGAAGGTTTGTCATTAATCCCCAGAGGAGACAATAGGATCAGCAAAGGTAAAGCCTACTCTCCCCGGCTGTCCTTTAATTGGGCCGCAGCAAGCTTTCCCAGCCTCCCATTCTGATTCGGAGTTCTAAATGGACTTAAAGTGCCCAGCCTGGCCAGTAAACCCACCCCAAACCAGCGAAGAGTGGAAAGTACCACTCCTTCCAGGGCACACTCGGCAAAGCTACCAACTCCTGCCAGTGGCAGTCAAAAGTAAAGATTATGTGGGAACCACAGATGGTTTAAAAAAGATTTTCTAAACTTCTAAAAGGTTTAATCTTTCCAAAATGAAACAATAATCCCTACTATGTTAGAAAATTTCCACTTGTAAAGCTGCTGTCCAACTACACATTCGCCTTACACATTCCCAAATGCTTGTCTTTTCTCTACTCAGCTTGTACTCGAGTCTCAGAGTTTTGAGGCTTCCGGTGTCCATTTTGATTCAGTTACCACGAAAAAACAGCTCAAACCAAAACGTTTGCCAACTCCCCCCTCTACTGAAAAGATGAGAGTATACACAGTAAGTTTCAAGCTAAGGCTGCTGAAATCCAACCGTGCTGGCAGGTGACGCTTTCTATAGCTTAGAAGAGAACAGGAATGTGGCAGAGAAGGAAAACTGGGAATTTTCAGACTGTGACTTCATTATTTTAATTTAAAATTATTATCTTCCAGGTTGACAGACTCAATTATATTCGCATGGCTATTTAAAGGGCTTTAGAAAGCAAAAGCAAACATTTTTTTGCTCACTATCTGAAATTATTTGTACCACTGACCTCTGTTCACAGGGGTAGTGGAGATGCCCTTCTTTATTAGAAAGGCCAGTCCTAGATCCCTGTTCCGAGAGGCACCAGCAGAAACAGTGGCTTCTTTTAATCTCATTTCCCATAAAATAGTCCCACAGAAACTTGGCAAGAACAAGTTTGGAAGGAAGGAAGTTCAGAGAATACAAGTCATTGAAGACACTCATTTTCGAGACTCTTCTCTGAGGCCAACCCTTCTGCTCTGTTTCCGCATCCCATCCACCTACCAAACTGTCTCCCTCGCATTAACCAAAATGCTCTTAAAATTCTACTTTCCCTTTGAAGGAGTCTCAGGTTCGTCTGTTTCTGCTACCTCATTCCAGCTGTACTCTTTTGTACAAAAAATTGAAATAACACAGTCCTCTTTTCCATCCACCTTCCCCAGTCAAGGCACCTGTCGGCAGTAGAAAGTCATTCCTTATAGGCCAATCTATGCATTTACATGAATATATGAGGGAAGAGCACAGTTTTATGTGACGAAGTAAAACACAAACGGTACCATATTGTACAGTTTACTATAATTCACTTTCCCCCTCAACATGCTGTCACAGTGATCTTCTAGATCTAGTGCATCTTCTAGTAGTGCAACTAGAGTAATCTATTTTTTTCAAAAGTAGTTGCCTTGCATCTGTGATACAGACTTTGCCGTTTTAGTTAACCGTTCTCCTACTGATGAGCATTTAGGTTATTGACAGAGCTTGTGAAACGTTTCTTTGTGCACCCATGTATTTCTCTAGTAGCAAAGTGAAATTCTGCTTAGAAGGTACATGCATTTAACATTTTAATAGACACCGCCAAACTGTCCTCTAAGAAGTCTACCAATCCCATTCCCATCAACAGTTCATTACAATACCCATTTTTTCACACCCTCCTTCACATTTTTTTTATTACTGGGCTTTCTTATTTTGACTCATCGAGTGTGGGGGAAATGGTAATTATTTTAATTTTCATTACTAGTGAGGTTGAGAATCTTTTCATACATTTACTGATTATATTTTCCTTTTGTGAACTGTTTAAGATGCTTTGCTTATTTTTCAAATCATCTCTTTCTTATCAGTCTGAAGGAAATATTAATCTGTTCTGGATATTAACTTTGCCATGTAATTTGAAAATATTTTCTACTAGTCTAGTTGTATCTTGCATATGAAATTTATATGCCTATTTCCTTCTATTAGTTTTCCAATTATACCACTATTCTTGTACTCTACTCAAAATGTGCTATGTTCCACTTAAGAATTCAATATACATATACATATATTTTTAAATGTTTGTTTATTGTTTGAGATACAGTGAGAGCAGGGTAGGGGCAGAGAGAGACACCCAGAATGTGAAGCAGACCCCAGGCTCTGAACGGTCAGCACAGAGCCCAACACGGAGCCCAAACCCACGAACTGCGAGATCATGATCTAAGCCAAAGTCAGACACTTAACCAACTGACCAGCCAGGTGCCCCAAGAATTCAATATTTTTGTTACCAATGATTTTGTTATTCTCTTAATTTCATCCTGTCTACCTAACATTGTGGAGTGGCATCATATACATAAACATTTTTTGATAATTTAGTAGGAAAAGCTTACTCTGCACATAAGTTTTGGCATTACAGGAAGGAGAAGCAGTTTGCAACTATTATCTACCAACGGTGGTTCTCAACGTTGGCTGCATGGTGGAATTGCCTGGAAGTTTAAACACTATACATGCCTGGATCTCACCCCCAAAGATTCCAATTTAATTGGTCTGGAGTGTGGCCTGGGTACTAAGATTTTAAGTTCTCCTGGTGATTTTACTATGTGGTCAAGTTTGAAGACCACTCTGCTAAAATATTTTTTTTTGGTCATAAATATACATAACAAAAGTTATCATTTAAATATGTACAATTCAGGGGAATTAAATACGTTCAGAATGCTGTACTATTTGCAGAACTTACTCATCATCATGCATTAAGCACTAACTCCCCAGCTACTCTACTCTACTCTCTGTCTCTATGAATTTGCCCATTCTAGATACCTCATATCAGCAGAATCACACACAGTACTTGTCTTTTGAGTCTGGCTTATTTCACATAGCATAATGTTTCCATTCTTTGATTAGAAGAGACCAAACCTATACTTTTTCAAAATAACACTCAAAAAACCTAAATGATGACTACTTTCTAAGCAAAGCATGTCAAATCCTGTGAACAATTTCTTCCAAATGATGCAATTACTATGCTGAATATTTCTGAAGGTTTTTCCTGAAAACTGGTGAAGAATTACTATCCCATTGCATCATCACTCCAAGGGAATACTAAAGCAACACAGACTGCCCCAGTGAGAGTAAGAGGAGGCCAGTAAGTTCAAGTTAGGAAAGGGAAGGGACAAAGCAGTGGATTTTTAAGAAGCGTAATTACTATACAATATTTATGTTAATTTCAGGTGTACAACATATTGATTTGACAATTCTATATATTACTCAATGCTCACCAAAATCACTATCATCACCATACAATGTTACTGCAGCATTGCTGACTATATTCTGTATGCCGTTTCATCTCCGTGATTTATAACTAGAAGTTTGTACCTCCTGATGCCCTTTATCTATTTTGCCATTCCCCCCACTCACCTCCCCTCTGGCAACCACCAGTTTGTTCTCTGTATTTAAAGAGTCTGTTTTGTTCTTTAGATTCCACATATAAGTGAAATAATAGGGTATTTTTCTTTCTCAGTTTGACTTATTTCATTTAGCTTAATACCCTGTAGGTACATCTATGTTGTTGCAAAAGGCAAGATCTCATTTTTTATGGCTGAGTAATATTCCACTGTATATACACTGCCTCTTCCTTATCCATTCATCGATGAGTGGACACTTGGGCTGCTTCCATAATCTGGCTATTGTAAATAATGCTGCAATAAACACAGAGATGCATATACCTTTTTGAATTAGTGTTTTTGTTTTCTTTGGGTAAATATCGAGTAGTGGAATTACTGGATCACATTAATTTTTTGAGAAATCCCCATTGTTTTCCACACTGGTGTCAATGTACATTTCCACCAGCAGTGCACAAGTGTTCTGTTTTCTCCACATCCCCACTAACACTTGTTATGTCTTGTCTTTTTGATACTAGCCATTCTGAGAGGTGTGAGGGTTTTGATTTGCATTTCCCTGACAATAAGTGATGTTGAGCATCTTTTCGTATGTCTGTTGGCCACTTATATGTCTTCCTTGGAGAAATGTCTATTCAGGTCCTCTGCCCATTTTTTAATTGGATTGTTTGGGATTTTTGGTATTGAGTCGTATAATTTAATTATATATTTTAGTTATTGACCCTTTAACATACACATCATTTCCAAATATCTTCTCACATTCAGTAGGCTGCCTTTTTGTTTTGTTGATGATTTCCTTTGCTGGACAAATTTTTTTTATTCTGGCATAGACCAAGTAGTTTATTTTTTTGTTTTCTTTACTTAAAAAGACATATCCATAAATATGTTGCTAAGGTGATGTCCAAGAGATTACTGCCTATGTTTTCGTCTAAGAGTTTTCTGGTTTCAGGTCTCAGATTTAGGTCTTTATCCATTTTGAGCTTATTTTTGTGTAATGGTGAAAGAAAGTGGTCCAGTTTTATTCTTTTGCATGTAGCTGTCCAATTTTCCCAGCACCATTTTTTGAAGAAAGTGTACTTTCTCCATTTTATATTCTTAACCTCTGTGGTCACAGATTAATTGACCATATAAAGGTGGGTTTATTTCTGGGCTTTTTATTCTGTTCTATTGGTCTATGTACCTATTTTCGTGCCAGTACCATATTATTCTGATTACTACAGCTTTGTAGTATATCTTGAAATCCAGGATTGTGATACCTCTAGCTGTGTTCTTCTTTCTCAAGATAGCTTTGGCTACCTGGGGTCTTCTGAGGTTCTACAGGAATTTTAGGATTATTTGTTCTAATTCTGTGAAAAAGTGCTATTGGAATTTTGATAGGGATTACAGTGAATCCGCAGGTTGCTCTGGGTAGTGTGGATATTTTAACATTATTAATTCTTCCAATCCATGAGCAGAGTGTCTTTCCATTTGTGTCTTCTTCAATTTCTTTCATCAATGTTTTATAGTTTTCAGAGTACAAGTCATTTGCCTCCTTGGTTAAGTTTATTCCTAAGTATTTTATTCTTCTTCATGCAATTGTAAATGGAATTGTTTTCTTCATTTCTCTTTCTGATACTTTGTTATTAGTGCATAGAAATGCAACAAAAATTTCTGTATATTAATTTTGTATCCTGCAACTTAACTGAATTCATTTATCAGTATATCATTCTAATAGTTTTTTGGTGGAGTATTTAGGGTTTCTATATACAGTATCATATCATCTGCAAATATTAAGTTTTATACTTCTTCCTTACCAATTTGGATGCCTTTTATTTCTTTTTCTCGTCTGAGTGCTGTGGTTAAGACGTCCAGTATTATGCTGAATAAAAGCGGTAAGAATGGATGTCCTTGTCTTCTCCCTGATCTTAGAGAAAAAGCTCTCAGTTTTTCTCCACTCAGTATATTGTTAGCTGTGGATTTTTCATATATGGGCTTTATTATGTTGAGGTACATTCCCTCTAAAACCACTTTGTTGAAAGTTTTTTTTTTTATCATGAATGGATATTGTATTTCGTCGAATACATTTTCTGCATCTCATGAGATGACTATATGGTTTTTAACCTTCCTCTTGTTAATGTGATGTATCACCCTGATTGATTTGTCAATACTGAACCACTCTTGCATCCCAAGAATAAATCTCATTTGATCATGGGGAATTTTTTTTTTTATGTATTGTTGAATTCAATTTGCTAATATGTTGTTCAGGATTTTTGCACCTATGTGCATGAGAGCTATTGGCTTGTAGTTTTCTTTTTTGTAGTGTCTTTTTCTGGCTTTGCTATCATGGCAACACTGGCCTTGTAGAATTAATGTGAAAATTTCACCTTTTTTTGGAATAGTTTGAGAAGAAAAGTTATTAACTCTTCATTTTTTTCATTTTAAAGAATTTATTTATTTGGAGAGGGAGAGATTAGGATAGGGGCAGAGAGAGAGGGAAAGAGAATCCTAAGCAGACTCTGCACGGTCAGGGCAGAGCCCAATTCAGGGCTCTAACTCATGAAGTCTGAAATCATGACCTGACCCAAAGTTGGACACTTAACCTACTGACCCACACAGGCACGCCTCTTGTTTAATTTTTTTAATGTTTATTTATTTATTTTGAGAGAGACAGAACACACGAGCGCAGGAGGAGCAGAGAGAGGAACAGAGAGAATCCCAAGCAGGCTCTGCATTGTCAGTATAGAGCCCAATGTGAGGCTCAAACTCCTCAACCCTGGGTCATGACATGGGCTGAAGTTGGATGCTTAACTGACTGAGCTATCCAGGCAACCTTCTTCTTTAACTAAAAACAGTATTTTTAATGTTTATTCATTTTTGAGAGACAAAGAGAAACAGAGCGTGAGTGGGGGAGGGGCAGAGAGAGAGAGAGGGAGACACAATGTGAAGCAGGTTCACACTCTGAGCTGTCAGCACAGAGCCTGATGCAGGGCTCAAATTCATGGATTGAGAGATCATGACCTGAGCTGAAGTTGAATGCTTAATCAACTGAGCCACCCAGGTGCCCCTTACCTCTTCTTTAAATGTTTGGTAGAATTCACCTGTGAAGCCATCTGGTCCTAGACTTTTGTTTGTTGGAAGTTGGTTTTTTTTTTTTTTTAATTATGGATTCAATTTCATAACTAGTAATTTCAGTCTGTTCAAATTTTCTATTCCTGATTCAGTTTTGGAAGGGTGTATGTTTCTAGGAATTACCCATTTCTTCTAGGGTGTCCAATTTGTTGGCATATAATCTTTCACAATATGCTGTTATAATCCTTTGTATTTCTATGGTGTTGGTTGTTCTCTTAATTCTGATTTTATCCTTTTATCATTATGCAGTGCCCCTCTTTGTCTCAAAAAGGACTAAATTTTAACCAATAATTCTGGACTGGTTTTTCCAGAGATGTTTCTCCTATAATTATAATGTTTGCTTGGATCTCTTCTAACCAAATTCCATGAAGATTTACAACCTCCCAAGAACAAGAGAATCTTACTGGACTCAAGTGTGGTAAAGAGAACTGATTTTCCACTAACAATATTATTGCTTAATGACTCTTCAAGCAATGACATAATTCCTAAAATCACAGTGTAGTCTGGGAATCGGCAGCAGCACTGGCACCACCTGGGATCCTGCTAGAAGGCAGACCCTCAGGTCCCACTCAAGACCCACTGACTCACTCAGGGAGAGCTCATGCACACCGGAGTCTGAGAAGCATGATTTAGGCCATCCTCTGGTCCCTGGTTTGAAGTATCCTATAAAATTTTGCTAACCTGGCTTTCAAAATCTCTGAAAAAGAGGACTTTATTAATTCATTGCAAATGAATTCTGGGGTTGTAGAATCTCCAACGAATTAATGATTTCTTCTTTTGAGCCTATGTCAACCTCCTTCAAGTCTTATACAAGGAGGCAGACAGATATGGGATCAGTTCTATTTGGTAGAGAAGTTGCCATTTGGTAAGTTCTATTTGGTAACAAGTTACCATTCTTAAAGGTGTCTAGAAATGCAAGTTGTTATTTTAGCACTAAAAATATTTCAAAAGTATATGTTTTGTACCACACTTACACACAAAAGACTTTATCAGGATCAAAATATAAAACAAAAATAAATAAAAAAGACAAGAACCAAACCTACAGAGCTGCTTCCTAAAAGAACCAGGGCATTCAGTTCACACAGAAGTTAAAGTACTCTATCATATGTCATTTCAATTTGTGTAGGAGACAATTTCGATAGCGCAAGCCAAGAAATTCCTTTATTTTTATTGTATTAAAATTCTTTTAATGTGTATTTTTGAGAGAGAGAGAGACAGAGCATGAGTTGGGGAGAGGAAGACACAGAATCCGAAGCAGGCTCCAGGCTCTGAGCTGTCAGCACAGAGCTTGACTCGGGGCTCCAACTCACAAGCTGTGAGATCATAACCTGAGCCAAAATTGACACTTAACAGACTGAGCCAACCAGGTGCCCCAGTAAATGTTTAGTGTAGATGAGCTGAAATAACTCAACCTGAGTGATGATTACGATAGTTTTATAGAAAGAGAGACACAGAAAGCACGGGCAACATGGACTCAATCAATCATTCCATCCGTTTGTCGCTAACTTGCTTCATAAATTGCTTCCTCTCTTTATGCCTCAATTTTTCAGTATATTGTCATCTGTATTGCCCCACTTCATCACTGAGCCAAATAAAAATTACAGATTCACTAACTTTCTGTAGGTGAAAAATGGGTGAGAAATGGTACATTCACATTATTCAAAAGTTAATATAGTTCATGCATAGTATTAATAACTAGTAATAAAATGTTTGTGTGACGCCTTAGTTTTCAAAGCACCTTCCCTATAATACCTCATTTTCTCTTCCTCGGACTCCATAAAGTAGGAGATGATAGATAATTCTCACTTTCAAAAGATAAGATGGAGAACCAGGACTATATGTGGTAGGACTGGGACTAGAGACCAGACCTTCCAACTCTAATAAACCATGCTAACTCTCAAATTTATAAAGAATTAAAATAACAGAACACTTAACATCAGAACAATATCGAACATAATTTACTATCTCTGGATGATTCAGAACTCATTTTAGGATTACATATAGAATTATATTTATGAGGAAGGATCATCAATATAAACACTAGTCATCTCCACAGCATTCAGTGCAGATAATTAGTAGAGCATCTGGTCAACCTAAGTCCTTCTCTGTTACAGTGCACTTTTACAATTCTAGAATTTTATCACTTCCAGGAAGTTGTGGATTGCCCGTATGATCTGAATTCCAGAACTGGTGTCCAATTGAATTTACTTTGTCCTTTATGGCTACTGACTATATATGAGCTTTGCTTCCTTGACTATAAAATAGGAATTACACACACACACACACACACACACACACACACACACACACTCTGGAGGGCAAGGATTAAATGAGATACCCTTGTATATAACTTCATAGTGTACCTTCCAAAACATAGTAGCTATAGACAAGAAAAATAAGACCAAAAAAGAGTTGTTAACATCTTCATTTAAACATAAAAATCAAGCAAAACTTCAACAAACTGTACTTTAAAAAATTCAAGTTTAATATAAATATGAAAATATATTTTGTGTTTCAATGGTTATAAAAGTAACCCCATGTTGGGGCGCCTGGATTACTCAGTTGGTTAAGTGGCCAACTCTTGATTTCACCTCAGGTCATGATCTCACCGTTCATGAGTTTGAGCCGCACATCAGACTCTATGCTCACAGTGGAGAGCCTGCTTCGGATTCTCTGTCTCCCTCTCTCTGCCCCTCCCCCACTTGTGTTTTCTCTCTCTCCTCTCAAAAATAAATAAATGTTAAAAAAAATTTTAATTAAAAAAAAGTAACCCATGCTTATTAGACAAAGAAAATGAAAATCACCCATAATACTACCATGCATGGATAATCACTGTTAATATTTTGGTCCTACAGTAAAGAGATTTATATCCTCTAAAGTTATACCCCCCCCCCATACACACAGAGGCAAGCTTTATGTGGATGTTTAAACAAATGAAATTGATTGACTCAATTATATATTCCCTGAAAAAAAAAAAACTAGCCCCCTCCCAAAGAAACATAAAATGAAGTGCTAAACAAAGTACTGAATAAACCACTCAAATTAGAGTACATAAGAAATGGTATTTTACAAGCAGTTAAAACTACTGGAATTCTACCCCACTGCAAGAGACAGCAAGTCAGCATTTTTAGTGTCTAATTTTTTGTTGGATAATAAACTTTTAGTCTCTTCTGGGAGCTGTTCTCCTTGAATGTAAACACTAAACATCACTGCTATAATTTTTTCAAGCACAATATTCTCAGATTTTCCTGTTATAAACAATGCCATGAACATAACATCTTTGCTGACTTAGAGGGTGTGACATACACATGTTAAGTTTTGAGACGCACCACCCACCTGTATTCTGGAAGACCACACCACTGCTCATGTCTATCAACAGTGTGTTAAAACGCTCATATTCCCATTCCTTTTCTTGTTGAGCTTTGGTTTGAAATAACATCATGCTTTTACTGCCATTAATAGTGAAAGCCTTAGGATCAATGAGGAAAAAAGGTAACTGGCTCACATTAAGAACAAGTATGTGAGAGAAAAAAAAGTGTCCGAGGTAAAAACCTAGGATCCAAATACTCAGAAGTTCCCATTCAATTAGGAGCTGGATTTTTCATTGTCTTGCTCACTCCTCACCATCTGTTTTGCTATGTATTGTTTTTTAGTCATGATCTGTGATGAGAAGGGAAAGAAAGGAATGTAGGGTGATAAAGAAAATGTATGCCCCCAACAAAGTAGCAGCTTCCCTGGATCCTTCATTACACAAAGCTCTCCTGAGTATGTAATTCACAAAAATGGAAACCAACACAGTTTCAAATGTTTTAACATGAAAATTAAACTGTTTGTTCTGACTTCTGGGGCCATCAGCCAAGTTTCATAAGAGTCAGTGATATGATCTAATGATGATTTATGTTAATCATTTAATACAATCAAAACCTCAGATTATTTAATGTAACATAAATGATGATTTAATATAATCAAAATCTCAGATTATTTCAACCTAACACACCAAATGTTACAAAGAAGGAAAAAATGGCCATCACAGGAGAGGGGATCATGTCTCACACACCTAACACAGTATTCTTTTTTTTTTTTTTAAGTTTATTTATTTATTTTGAGAGAGAAAGAGAGAACACATGATGCAAGTGTGAGCAGGGGAGGGGCAGAGAGAGAAGGAGAGAATCCCAAGCAGGCTCTACGCTGTCAGAGCAGAGCCCGATATGGGGCTCGGTCTCACAAACCATGACACCATGACCTGGGCCAAAATCAAGATTTGGACACTTAACCGACTGAGACATCCAGGTGCCTCCTGACGTAGTATTCTTAACCAAAAGCTTTGTCAGCTTTAGATATACTTTATATCTGAGACACAGAGTAGATTCTTTTCTTTTTAATGTTTATTTATTTATTTTGAGAGAGAGAGAGAGAGCAAGCAGGGGAGAGGCAGAGAGAGGGAGAGAGAAAATCTCAAGCAGGCTCCCTCTGTCAGTGAAGAGCCTGGCTCAGGGCTTGATCTCATGGTCCATGAGATCATGACCCGAGCCAAAATCAAGAGTTGGATGCTTAACTGACTGAGTTACCCAGGTGCCCCCAGAGTAGACTCTATGTCAATCAGGTTAAAAAAAAAAATTCCACCTGTTTTCTTTCATGACTCAGAATGGTCCTAAGGACAAAATAACAGGTATGAAGTGACAGGAAAGAGATTAGATAATGCTTTCCTTTTTGAACCATTATTTAGATAGTCTTCAAATGAATGCAGAAAGATCTATGAATCCAACAAGCAGAAGATCACAATCTGGCTTTTCAAATTGTTGTATTGCTTTAGGCTAAATTGCAGGTTCAGACTTAGTAAGAAAAGTGCCACCTTCCGAGTAGCAACACCAATGTCTGCAGCCAGTGAACACCCCACTCGGAGACTTGCAATCCGGATACCTACCACACTGGTCTTGTTTTACCCTGACCCTTAGTCACTCCCTGAACAGATCCTATTATTTAGAATTTAGATGTTATTTAGGTGCTGGGAGCTATAGTGGACAGCAGTAAAGAACAGAACTAAATCCCTGCTCTCAGCCTTGAGCTGGAAAGACAGACCGCTGAAAAGAGACCGCAGACAAATATAAATGCTAATGAATAAGATAGTTCCAGGGTAATCAGTGTTACAAAGACGATAAAATAGGGGATGCATTAGGAAGTGGCTTGATAGTAAGGAGAAAGCTCCTTTATATGGAATAATCAAGAAAGTCTTGTCTCAGGAGGTGATGTCTGAGCCAGACTTGGAGTAAAGTAAGGTTAAGCATGCAAGGATCTGGGAAAACAGTGTTGCGGGCAGAGGAAACAGCAAAAGTGAAAGAATGGGCCTGGAGCGTTTGACAAAAAGAAGGCCAGCGTGGCCACAGCGACTAAGAGGGAGAATGAAGAATGAAGTTGGTTAGAGGCTGAATTCTCAGATGATACAGGGCCTCAGAGGCCACGGCAGGGTCTGAATTTGATTCTAGGAGTAGCGGAAAGCCATGAAAGGGCTGAAACAATACAGTGATAAGAGCCAACTTAAGTTTTCCAAAAAATCTCTGGTGCTGTGGGAAGTATGGCCTGCAGCTGAGCAAGAGCAACAACCAGGAGAGCAACAGACCTGATGAGCTGAAATAGTCTCCACGGGAGAGAGGCTTGGCTTGGGAGAGGGTGGTGACGGGAACTAAGAAGAATGGGCAGATTTAGGGTACATTTCAGAGCTGAACTGACATGACTTGCAAATGAATCGCATCATGAGCGAGGGCAAAACAGGTAACCGAAGGGTTGCTCCTATGCCAGCACTTCAGCAACCAGACAGATGGTGGTGCTGTTAACCAATATGGGGGTTGGCGGGGGAGTGGTAGAGGGAATGGAGGGTGGGGTGTCCTGTCTGGGGCACGGGGGCGGGGGCACTGGAGATGGAACAGGGGTATAACCCAGGTTGTAAACGGTATATGGAGGAGACATAAAGCCCACAGGACAGGATGAGACCACTTGGAAAGAAACTAAGGATACAGACATGCCAATACTGATCAGGTGAGAACAGGAAGAAGAGCCAGCAGAAGAGCTGAGCGGCAGCACCATGAGGTAGGAGGGTATTCAGGAGGGTGTGGGTCAGAAACAGAGCAGAAAGCAGAAAGCGTTTTATGCAGGAAGGAATAATCGGGGGTGGAGTTTAAAAAAAAAAAAGGAAGGAATAATCAACTGGGTTAAATGTTGCTGGAGGACACTGAATAAGAAAAGGAAAGGAAATCTCCCAACTGGATTTAGCAAGAGAACAGTATGTTAATAAAGACAGCCAGTGGGAAAATGTCACAAAAGGGCATTTGATCTTGATCAAGCTATCACTTTCAAAGCTAAGATATTTAAAACAGACCATCTCAGCAAAATTCCTGAGGTATGCTGATTTATCAGGCTAAGTACATTTTGACTTCCCTTGTCAAAGAAAGAGGAGAGACGCAATGACGCAGGAGGGCGTCCTGAGTTTTCCATATTTACTCCCCAGAGAGGGGAGCCTTGGCGACAGCGTGGTGGCATTCAGAATTTACACAGAAAAGCAGAGCAACTCAGCCCAAAAGACTAACAGTTTATCTGCCCTGCTTGATGGTGATTCATCAAAGTCCTGACAGTCACCTATCTATCCAAACCAACTCCAGGCCAAAAGTTTCTTTATCTAACCCAATGGCCCAAGTGAAAGGACAGAGCTGCCAACCAAGGAGGAGACCACAGCCATGCTCTTTGGGTGGGAGCATCCTTCGAACACTACATTCTCTTCCCCAGAGGCTGCAACCGCCTCACTGTCAGACTCCAGCCTGCATCTCTCTCTCTCCCGGCTGGTGTCACCGGAGCACAAAACTGAAAAATGTGATCTGAGGCCCGCCCACACCTGGGCCACTGGCCTTTCTGTCTCCTCCCCCTGGCCCGCCCCTTACCTGGGTCATTTTGTCCACAGAGACTGGAATTCCGTCGATGGTGAGAGGGGGCAGCTCTGAGTTAACCTCCTGTGGTGCAGGGGCGTGTTCTGCCAGGGCAGACTCTAGGTCTTCCAGGATCATGCTCTTGTATTTGCGCACCTGCAGGGAATTAAGGGCAGAAGTAAACAAGATGCCCGACAGCCAAGGAGGGTTGGTGCCAAGCAACCGGAGGGTGGGTGGGGCTGCCCCCCTCAACCGCAGCAGAGCCCTCAGAACAAACACTTCTACAACGAGCAGATAAAAATACCCGATGGCCCCAAAGACATCACACCATATAGAGTTAAGTGAAAAAGATGATGAAATTATAGGTAATACTGTAGAAAGGAGCCAGTGGGAAAAGTTTTACAAAAATATTGCTTCTCAGTTAAAATCATGTTTTTCTGTCAACACTGGCCCCATCACCTGCTGCAGATCTAATAGGAATGGAATTCTTGATTCTGTTTCCCAGGCCATCTGATAAAACCTGACTGTGGCAGTTTATCACTAAAATCACTTCCAAGATCATCAAGGACTTGTATCTCTAAAACTCCAAGCAACCTATCTGAAACTGCTGCTACTTTCCTGCAAGGCCAGACCACCCAGCAGTGATTCAGTGCTCCAAAGGCTGGGCTGAAAGCGTAGGAGGAAAAAACAAGATGCATATACTGTAGCTGTGGGTCAAAGGTGCCACTATCAGTGCAAGGCCCTTGGGCCAAGAGAGACCCCCCCCCCCCCAGGTCATGACTTCCTTTCTGGTACTCCCTTGTGACAGAGGTCAACAACTTCAAATCCATGATGTCTCTGTAGCTCAGACATATAGGTCTGAACCAGATGTCACTGCTCTGACTCCTTTTCTTCTACCAGTGAAAGGTCTCTCCAAAGACAGAGAACTTAACAGTGGTGCACTGTACATACACACATATTCTTCCATGATGAGCAGAACCAGCCAGCAGACATAGGATCCTACAACCACCAATAGCGGGTGCATTCACTTATAAGAACACACGGGGGGATAAAGACACCTCCGGGGATAACAAGGAGGCCATGGAATTTTGGAAATGTGACAAGGTGGGGTAGGAAACTAACTTGCTTTTAGGGCTCAAGCCATTATCTCAGGAAATAAGAGAAGAGAAAAATGAGGTATCCCAGAAATTACGACAATGTTTGAGTCCTGGGTTTTCTGCTCTAGACCGGACTCTGAATAAAGACAAACTTCCTTATAAGTATCTCATTATGAGGGTTAAAAAGATTCCCATACTGCACCTCACATATGTGGAAAACTAAAAATTATTGTTGGCTATGAAATACAATTTTTGCAGTTACAGAACCTTCCAAATTGGTCAACAATGAAAAGGATGAAAGAAAAATAATACAAATGTGTAGAATTGTTATCATGCTGGTTTCTAACCAAAAAAAGAAAAGTTTGAGTTTTTACACTACCAGCCCATGGAAAACTCAATCGTATAAGCCTAAAGTCTAATCTTTGAACTTTAACATATTAGGTCAAATCATCATATTAGTACGTAGGCCCATAGTAAGAGTGAATGATAATAGTATAAAAATAAATTTCATTGTGCTGGAAATACCCGGCATTCAAAGACAGGAAATCATTAGATTATTACTAATACATCATTAGCTAGTTTCAAACAATTTTGGTCATTTTTATGGGACAGTGAAATTCTAGAAATTCACATTCAGGCATTTTGCTAAACTTATTAGTGCCATATAATTCCTTAAAAATATCTTGAGTATCAAAAAAAAATTGCTGGAAGAGCATTCTTCTGAGTAATTTACAACAAAACTTCAGCTGTGACCACAGCATTTTTAAGGTTACTCAGTAAAGTTTCCCAGAATTATCAAGCTAGTGCTTTAATTCTGATTTATCAATTCTTTTTTTTTAATTTTTCAATGTTTTATTTATTTTTGAGAGAGAGAGAGAGAGAGAGAGAGAGAGAGAGAGAGAGAGACAGCGTGAGCAGAGGAGAATTAGAGACAGAGGGAGACACAGTATCCAAAGACAGGCTACAGGCTCTGAGCCAGCGTCAGCACAGAGCCCAACACAGGGTTGGAACCCACGAACCATGAGATCATGACCTGAGCCGAAGCCAATACTCAGCCAACTGAGCCACCCAGGCACCCCTGATTTATCAATTCTGAGATGTGTATTTTTTCATGTTTATCATGGCCAGGGAAAGAAAAAGGGAGACAGACTCTGAAGCACGCCCCAGGCTCTGAGCTGTCAACACAGAGCCCGCTTTGGGGCTCGAACCCACAAACCACAAGATCATAACCTGAGCCCATGTTGATGCTTCAAATGCCCCTGAAATTGGGATACATCTTAAAACTGCTATGGATAAGGCAGCTTGGGCACAGTTGTCATTCCTGCATATATGAACATGGCTGTTATCCCTGGGAACAATTCAATCCCTTGCCTTTTCAATCAACAAATCATTGAGCACCATTTGAGAAAAGGATGTGAGTCTTGATTGTAGTTGGATAATCTCCCCAGTGATATCAAGAGCCCCCAGCATCAAACTTGTTGCAGCTTGGAGACAATAGCAGAGCACTTTCTAAAGACATGCAGCACCACCCATGCTCTTGATGGCGCAGAGGACAGTATAACATGAAATGTCACCGCCAATGAGGTCTTTGAAACAAGAAGTCATTCAGAAGCATTGAGCTGTGAAAGTGGCAAAGTTTCAGGAGTATCAATTTATTTCACTTTCCTTTTCCTTTTTATGTATTATGTAAAAATGCAATGTGATTAAAATCTATGTCTAAATAAACTTGAAAGTTTTCAATAAATATAAAATAAAAATTCTACATGATAAGCACTGTGCTAGAGTTTGTCAATGTTTTTCTTTTATCATGGCACATAAATAACGGTGCATCTTGTAACTGCTGATGTCATAGACATGATGAGAAACAGGTTTGTTTTTCCAACTTCTTCTATTTTTTTTATTTAAATGTTTCTTTTTTTAATGTTTTATTTATTTTTGAGACAGAGAGAGACGGATCATGAGCGGGGAGGGGCAGAGAGAGAGGGAGACAGAATCTGAAGCAGGTTCTAGGCTCTGAGCTAGCTGTCAGCACAGATGCTGAGGCAGGACTCGAACCCAAGAACGTGAGATCTGACCTGAGCTGAATTCGGAGACTTAACCGACTGAGCCACCCAGGCGCCCCCTATCTTCTATTTTAAAAACCACAGTGTAAGCCTTTATTACTTCATACCAATGTCACTGACAAGTAACTGGTTTTACAAAGTTAAAAACCACTTAAAATCACCTGATCCGTCTACCAATCGCTCTTTCCCCAATTCACCAGTCTGGCTTAGTCAGTAGAGCATGTGACTCTTGATCTCAGGGTTGTGAGTTCAAGCTTACGTTGGGTGTAGAGATTACTTTAAAAAAAATATATATATATACATATATGTATATACATATTAAAAATATATTTTTAAAAACTCAGCCCCTTTGGAACTATATGAAAATAAATACATTTCTGAAACAGTGAATATGATTTATTGATCACTTAGTAGGTTTCAAGCATGGCATATATTATCTCAATTAATCTTCACATGATTCTATAAGGAGAATTCTATTATACCCATTGTACAGCTAAGAAAAACAAGGCTTAATAAACTTAAGTAGTTTCCCCAAATCATATAGCTGTGTAACAGTAATACAAGTGCAAACCAAACTGATTTTTATCTAGCTCCAAAGCCTGTATGTTCAACCACTTAGCTATTATTTCTTTTTTTCTCAAAACCACCTCCACAGCTCCTCACTTCTCACAGGCTGAAGTCCAAACTCTCAGTCCAGTATTTCAACCTTTCTAATCATTCCCTGGTTTTCCACTGGGGCCACCAGATAACATTAGTGCCTGCTCAGCTCTGTAGACTGTGGGAACTTCCGGCACCCTCTTAGTTCGCCAGTTTCCTCACTAACTTTTGCATCTAGCAAGTTCTTTTCTACCTCTGGGTCTTTAATTCTGCTTCCTATCCAAACATTATCCATCTTTCAGGGCCCAACTCAATTTCCACTTCATTTAAGAAAAATCCCTAAGTGTTCTAGCCATAAATCTTTTACTCCTTTTTAAATTCCTACAAACTCAAATGGTCACTTAGATGTCACACTAGCATGTGACATGGCTGAGCACAGGGACTGGGTCTTGTGCTTAACATTTATTATGAAATAGTTGACATATTCAGACATGTGCAGATGATATATTAACAAACATTCTCATAATCGCCAGAGACGGAAAGTGCGTAGGGTGCTTATAAGAGCCATTAGCGTTCTGGGCATGGAATGTGCTTGTTGAGGATTTAGGAATTGGCTGCTACAACCATAATATCAATGGGCCTTTAGTGCGGTTGCAAAGACAGTCCCAGACAAGATATCATAGTTCTTCTGTATACCTGAAGCTTTTCTGGAGAAAAGAAGAGCCTTCAGGAAGGTCCCATGGAGGATCAAAAAATAAATTTTTTTTTAACCTATGAGCTCCTTGGAAATGAAAAATATATTGTCACCTGAGGTATGTAACAAAAAGACACCCGAGCACAGAGCTGCCTGCAGACCCGTGATCCTCCGGCACGGCTGGCACAGAGCCAGGCCATGGGCTCTTGTTACACTGGCTTCGCCCTGTTCCCTCTCCAGCCCCGATGTCAACCTCTGTCCTCCCCTGCCTCAGTCCAGATCCCTAATGTTCCCCTTGCCCCCTGGATCTCTAGTTTTGGATCTTGAAACCTCAAAGGACTTGGGTGGAATTCTTATCTCATGCTTTGTATCTAACAGTGTTAGTTATTTGTTGAATATGTGGACAAATGAAGATCTTTCACTTTACTATTGTTAGAAATTTTAGTTCCAGTATAATACAGTTTTATATTAGTTTCAGGTGTACAATATAGTGACTCAACAGTTCTGTACCCAGTGCTCATCATGATAAGTGTAATCTTAATCCCCCTCACCTGTTTCACCCCCCTCCCCCCGCCCCCAGCCTCCCCTCTTGGTAACCATGGGTTTGCTCTCTAAAGTGAAGAGGCCCTTTTTGATTTCTCTTTTTTCTTTGTTCATTTGTTTTGTTTCTTAGATTCCACATATGAGTGAAACCATATGGTATTCTTTACTATTTTTTAAGTATTTAAATCTCAAAAACTCAACCTAGCTCAAAGCTATTTTTAAAAAATTTATATTAAAAAGTGAATGAATTAGAACAAGTAATCATGACCAACTCCAGAGTCTACTGGGAAAGAGGAACTGAAGACAGAAGGATGATTTCAAAGACGGCTGGGGACAACCCCAGAGCTTCTTCTTGCCTCTGTGACTATGACGCATTTCTGTACCTATAGAACTGGTTAGTCATTTCCAGCGTGTCCCCATCTAAATGCCATGGACTATGAACTCTGAGGAAAAGAGCTCCATCTCTAGAAACTCCTCAAGTTCTTCTGAAAAAAGGACAGAAATTCTGTTTCTCAACAAAATATTTCTAGGTCTATTCCTACCATGCCTATAAAAATATGGGACATGGCAGTAAGCCAAAAGAATACCATCAGGGCACAGCTACTTAAAAAATCTACCATTTGCCAATGCTTTTCATGCCAGCTCTCTATAAACATATATAGGGGGATGATAATCAGCTTTAATTAATTTCTACTGCTCCCCAGTGAGGTAGGTATTACCCTTATTTTACACACGAGGACACTGAGCAACATGTAGGAAAAATCCATGTGGGGAACTACACAAAAAAAATCAAGGTTTAAAAACAGTTTTCGCAAATGTGGAGTTTTAGTTATATATGCCCACTCTGGTTTAATACCAATGCATTGGCAAAATGGAACTTGCTTGTCTAAATGTTAATAATGTTATGTTTTACTATGGGAGCCACACGTTCACTTAAGAAGGATATCAAAAAGGGTCAAAACACTCAATGGAGTTGCTCTGGAGGTCTTTTAATTTGTTTTTTGTTTTAAAAAGCTGAGGCTTAAGAAGACAAAGGTTTTAAACTGCAGAGAACGTTAGATCCCAAGCAATGTAGAGAAACCTTGAGCTTCTGGATAAGCAAATCTTGTTCTACATCATATTCGAAGCCCCTTTCTGAGAGTTTAGCTGTTTTGTTTCACTATCCTACATTACACATATAGACAGGGCATGTGTGACCTCTGAACCCGGTAGCTCCTCCAGCCAGCCAGCCACCAAACAAATATTATTCATCTCCTGTATGCTACGCACTGTGCTAAGGAAGGGCTGAGGGACAAAACGGAAAGATTTATCAGTCACAGTGTCCCATTATTGTGTACATTCCTACTTAGCGGAGAGGACAAACAAAAAATAATCACAAAAATAAATGTATGATTACAAACCGGGACAAGTACTATAAAGAAGAACAGAAGCTAACTTCATTGTTCTTTACTTCCCCAGGTCTCTTTTGAGATCCAAGGCAGGATTAGAGCCTGGAAACCATATCTGTATTGCTGAGTGCTGCCAAATATTTAAGATGCTTTATTCCTTCAACAAATATTACTGAGCAACTACTTGTGGCAGGGGGAATGTGTGGCACTGGAGCAAAGTCGATCCAGCCCCCCTGTCTTGGGGCTCACAATCTAACTTGGGACAAACAGGGATCAAATTACCACACAAATAAGAGTGCTTCTGTAGTTAAGTAGGCGGAGGTGCCGTGAGAACTTGGGCTAGAACAAGGGGCCATGACTTGTGCAGGAGGTGAGAGAAGGCTTCGCAAAGGAAGTGTCCACGGAGCTGAATTCTTAAGTATGAGTCAGAGTTATAAGATGAGGAAGGAGGTCAGAAAGAGAGCAAATTGGAGTTAAGAGCATACACAAAAGCTCTGTGGAGGGATAAAACTGAGTTTGTGCAAAGGAGTGAGCGGAGACTCTGGTGGCTGGAGTGGAGAGAAATTGGGGAGGGGGGAAGACATGGCTAGGGGTGGAAGGGAGTCCTGCAGAGGCCTCCTGCTGGAAGGGAACTGGACGGACACCAGGGTTGGGAGCCAGGCTTGTGGCAATGGAAATAGAGAACATCAGGCAAACTTGAGAGCTATTTAGGAAATGGAGAATAAAATAATGGGGGTGGGGAGGAGAAGAGAGAGAGGGAGGTGCCACAAATGGTTCTAGGTTTCTGCCTTGCATAACTGGATGAGGGAGAGACAGACACTGAAACAGACATTAGGTTTCTTTCTTTCTTTCTTTCTTTCTTTTGGTGAAGGAGAAGATTTAAGTTTATAGTTTTGCTCAAGTTGAGGTGCTACTAAGATATCTAGAAGGAGACTTTTCTCTTTCCTGTTCTATTTCAGTAACAATCTTTTGGAAGTATTTTTGATAGTGTCTGTTTTCTGTTATTTGTATCTTCAATGTATATAGAAATAACCTTTTCTCTCTTTTAAAAACTGTATTCAAACATATGGACATTTAGATGGAATTTCACTTTTTTTTTTAAAGGTTTTATCTTTAAGTAAACTCTACATTCAACATGGGGCTAGAACCCAACAACCCTGAGATGAAGTCATATGCTCTACCTACTGAACAAGCGAGGTGCCCCCCAAATTTCACTTCTATGTCCTACCTTTCATTCCATCACTTGCTCACGCCCAAGGTGCCCTGATGGCCTCTCCTGTTTCTGCATGTCTGACCGAGAAAAAGGAGAGGAGGAGCGACTTCTCATGTTCGTTACCACTGAAACAATGCCCTTTAAATTGCCTCCTTTCCTCCCCTGAAGCAGCAGCAGCTAGTAGTAGCTACAATGGGTTGTTTTATAACAACCACCCTGACCTTTCTTTCATAGGACTGTGGAGAACTGAAAGGTAGCTCTATTTTAGAAGGGCTACAAGGACTAAAAATGTGAGATTAAATGTGAAACCTCATATTTAATGCCCTAGACAAAACTATGGGAGACGTTAATACTCCGTCACCTTGAACCCAAATCCCAGCAGTGGCTCTACTATTCAGAAGTTGGGAAATCTTCGGCAAATCACTTAGCCTCTTTGGTCTAGTGTTCTCTTGCAAAATGAAAATAATATATCTCCAGGTTATTGCCAGAGTTGTTGAGACTATGTAGACTCCAAAGTTTTATAAATCTACTATACTATTCAAATACAGAATCTTCTGCATTCAACAGTTCCATAAACATGTATAAAATGTAGATTTACTTTTAAAGTAGGACCAAACTCTTTGTATGGTTCAATAGCATGCTTTGTTCACTTACTACATCATTACCATCTGAAAATGACAACAAAAAGATCTATGTCATCGTATTTAATGGAGGGATAGCAGTCCTATCTCTGGATGACCCATCAATTTAACTAATCTCTTATCTTTAACATTTAGGTTATTCTCATTTTTTAAAAAATACTATAAAGAGTATAGTGACTAATATACTTGTATATACATATTTGCCCTTTTAACCAATTATTTCCTTAAGATAAAATTCAACAGGAAGTTGGGTTAGAAAGTATACATTTGGGCACTTTTTATTCCAGTTGCCAATCTGCCCTGTAGAAAATTACACCAATTTAAACAGCCTCAAATGCCAACATTGCAAGTTGTACATCTTTTTCATGTCTGCCAATCCAAGCCATGTGAAATGGCTTCTGTTTTAATTCCCATTGCTTTGAAAATTTTTGTGTTTGTTAGACATTTGTATTTCTTCCTTCTGTTCATGTCCTTTTCTCTTTTGTCTTTGGGTATTTGAAGACATAATTTTAAATGAAAAATTTAAACATACAGACAGATGTAAAGAACAGTAAATAAATGCTTCAATTCTCACCACCCAGATTCAACAATTGTCAACATTCTGGCATAATTACTTCTTCTGCCATCTGTACACATACACACACATGCAATGTTTTTTGGGCTAACCACTTAAAGTATATTTTAGACACTGAGACACTTCTAAATACTTTAGCATGCATCCTGGAAAGATAAGGGCATTCTCATACATAACTACAATACAATGATCACATCCTACAAAAATAACAGAATTCCTTAATATCACCTAATATTGAATCCATATTCAAACATACCTTTGGGTCTTTATTATTCACCTGTTCATATTTTTATTGCTTTTTGAGAGCTCTTTATATATTAAGAATATTAATCATTAGTTCATTACTTACTGTGTGATCTTGAACAAACTACTTAAACTCTCAAACCCTCAAATTTCTACATCTGTAAAGCACAAATAACTATATATACACACACACATATATATATATATAAAATAGGGTTATTGTGATGATTAAGTAAAAATCATAAATATAAAGTACTTAGCAGAAAATCAGCATGTTAAAAATACTCAATAAATTGTAACTGCTATTATTAATTTGAAAAAGTTTTCCAGTTTGTTGTGAGCCATTTAATTTTATTTACAGTGCCTTGCTATACACCCCAATTGTGGGCAAGGAGATAATATGGGCAGAACTCTAAAACATTTTAACATCAACTATTTGAAGCCCTAGTAAAATTTCCAGTCCCCTTTTAACAAACTCTTAAAATAACAGACAATCTTGAATCTGAAATTCATATTCCAAAACTAAACAGCCCTATTGAATTTTAATTTTTCTAGAGTTCTCAGCAGCTTCCGGCTAGAAAAGCAAAAAGGAAGATTAAGGATGGCTTCAGGCAGGAGGACAAAGTGTAAATATCAGTTTTTAAATTATTAAATGAGGTTATACAAAGTACTTATAACTATACCTATCATATAGTTATACCTATAGTATATATACCATAGTAAGCACTCAATAAATGTTAGACATTATTATAAAATCTACATAATTTCTGTAACTGTTATTAACAAGAGATTATGTAGAATACACTGCATACTGATTATGGTAAACAGTGGCTCTAACGATTTACCACCACTTTGTACCCCAGTGTACAGGAAGATTAAGGAACATCCTATACCTTGAAAGTTAACAGAGATCACCCAAAATAATCAGAGCATAGTGTCCCCTTTGAGGGATATAGTTGAATTACTTTTTCGATTTTGTACATGCTTATTGTTCTACTGAAGTTTAGGTATATTTTAGTTATTTTACTTTCTTACTAACTTACCCACTTAGTTGAGATTTTTAATGTATAAGAACAGAATTAATGCACAGCATTTCCCTACAATTTTCAATCTATTCGTATCTGTAATTATACCTCTTATCTAATTTCTAAGACTATATATTTGCTTTCTTCTCCCTTTTCCTCAACTAGCATGCTAGAAAATTTTCTATTTCATTGGATTTTTCATAGTATCATTTCTGGAATATAACAATTCCTACCTTTTCTGCTCACAGACTTGTTCCTGTCTTCTACATGTTTATTCTATTTTTTTCTTAGACTCATTTTAGTATTTCCTTTCCAGATTCTTGAATTCAATAGTGTTTTTCCATCTTTCTTGTGTATATAAAAAAAATTAAGACAGTGAATATTCCTTTGAGTAGCAGTTTGAGTCATAATTTTTAAGTTTTGTTTTATATTGAAAAAAATTTATTTTTGAGAGTGAGACTGTGAGTGGAGGAGGGTGGCACAGAGAGAGGAGGAGAGAGAGAATCCCAAGTAGGCACCACACTGTCAGCACAGAGGACAACTCGGGGCCCAATTCCACAAGCTGCAAGATAGTGACCTGAGCTGAAATCAAGAGTTGGATGCTTAACCGACTGAGCCACCCAGGCGCCACACACCCCCAATTTTCTTTTAAAGTTTATTTATTTTGAGAGAGAAAGGGAGAGTGCTTTCTGTTTGTGAAATCGTTTGCAAATTAAGTTTTCTTTTTAAGAAGTATGTATATGTGTATTTATTAGTATTTTAAAATTTCCATGTGGCTGAAAAATCTTTTCCTGTCCATCTTTTGATATTAAGTTCAAAATTTCCTATACTATGGTCAAAAAACGGCCTGTATAATTCCACTACTGGGTATTTACCCAAAGAAAATGAAAACACTAATTTGAAAAGATATACGTACCCTTTAATGTTTACTACAGTATTATTTACAATAGCCAAGATACAGAAGCACCCCAAGTGTCCATCCACAGACAGATGGGAGAAAGAGGTGGTATATATACATAACACAGTATTTCTCAGCCAGAAAAAAAGAATGAGATCTTACCATTTGTAACAACATGGATGTATGTAAAAGGTAAAATGCTAAGTGAAATAAGTCAGAGAAAGACAATTACCATAGGATTTCATTCATATGTGGAATTTAAGAAACAAAACAAACAAAGAAAAAAAACCAATAAACCAAAAAACAGACTTTTAAATACAGAGAACAAACTGTCAGCTGCCAAGGGTGAGGGATGAATAAAATAGATAAAGGGGATTCAAGAGTACACTTATCTTGAGCACTGAGCAATTTACAGAATCTCCGAACCATTGAATTGTGTACCCAAAACTAATATAACACTGTATGTTAATTATACTTCAGTTTTTAAAAAAGAGAGATATGTAGTTATAGGTGAAAAACAAAATTCAAGTAGTTCCTTAAATTAAAAAAAAAAGTATGGCTTATGTAATTTCTGCATTTTATAATTTATTAAAATGTTGGGGGGGCCTAATAATAATATATGGTCAATTTTTAGAATTCATGCATGTTATTTTTCAAATATGGCATATTACCCCTGTGCAGTAACAATGCTAGTAAATATATCTTCTATATTAACCTTATTGATTTTTTTTTATTCAGATTCCTATAATCTTATTTACAGTTTTCTTCCTTAATCTGACACAGATTATTAAGGCCTCCTGCTACTATCATTTTTTATTTTTTTGTATATTTGTAATTTTCTGATCCACACACTTTGCTTTAATGATAGTTGAGGCATAAAAGGTTCAATATAAATTTATACTGTTTACCAATACCAAATTACCTCTGGTTCTCAGTTAATACTCATTTGTCTCGAGAATTTGGCTTTGTCTGATATTAATGCTACAATCCATGATTTATTTTTGTAGGCATTTCTCTGACATGCTTTTGCCTATTATTTTACTTTTAACATTTTTAACAGCTTTATTGAGATTATAATTCATATACCTTACCTAGTAGTTTCATATGACTGACATGAGTATGGCTAACTTAGTGGCTTATAAAAACAGAAATTTGGGGCGCCTGGGTGGCTTAGTCGGTTAAGCATCCGGCTTCAGCTCAGGTCATGATCTCACAGTTCGTGGGTTCGAGCCCTGCGTCGGGCTTTGTGCTGACAGTTAGCTCAGAGCCTGGAGCCTGCTTCAGATTCTGTGTCTCCCTCTCTCTGACCCTCCCCTGCTCGTGCTGTCTCTCTCTGTCTCTCAAAAATAAATAAAAAACATTTTTAAAAAACCCAGAAACTCATTTTCATAGTTTCTCACTGGGCTAAAGTCAAGGCTATTGGCAAGGCTGGTCCTTCTGAAGGCTCCAGGGGAGAGTCCATTTCCTTGCCGTGTCTCGCTGCTCCCAGCCTGTATTCTTTGGCCCCTGACCCCTTCCTTGCATCCAACCATTTACTCCTACCAACACATCTTCTATTTCTTTATCAATCTCCCTTTGTCTTCCTCTTGTAAAGACCGTGTAGTTAGACTTAGGGCCTACCTGGATAATCCAGGGCAATTTCTCCATCTCAAAATTATTAACCTAACCACTTTCCAAAATCCTTTTTGCCATACAAGGTAACACACAAAAGTTCCAGGGATTTGGACCTGGATATCCTTGGGGGTCATTATTCAGCCTATCAGAGCATACAATTCACCATTTAAAGCTTATATTTCAACCTTTTAAAGTATATATGTAGGGGTATGTAAGCATCATCATAATCTAATTTTAGAACACTTTTATCCCCTTTAAAATAAACTCCATACTCATTGGTTGTCACTTTCTATTCCTCCCTCCCATCTCTCCAACCTGGCAACAACTAATCTACCCTCTATCTCTATAGATTTGCCTGTTATGGATGTTGCCTAGATATGGAATCATACAACATGTAGTCTTTTGTGACTGGGCTCTTTCACTTAGTGCAGTGTTTTCAAGGTTCATCCCTGCTGTAGCTTTTATCAGTATTTCATTCCCTCTTACTGCTGAATAAACAGTCCATGTATGGAGAATAATACATTTATTTATCTGTTCATCACTTGATGAATATTTGGGTTGTTTCTACTTTGTGGCTATTATGAATAATGCTGCTAAGAATATGCGTAAGTTTTATGTGTAAATCCTGCTGCTATCAGCACTGTGTGTGTAAGATTTGTTTTCAGTTCTCTTGGGTAAATCTTTGTTTTCAGTTCTCTTGGGTAAACCTTGGAGCAGAATTGCTGCGTCATATGATAACTCTACTTTTAATATTTTAAGAAATTTCCAAACTGTTTTCTGAAGCAGCTGTATCACTTTTTATTCCCAGTAGCAATGTATGGAGCGTTCCAATTTCCGCATATTCTCAACAACACGTATGGATGTCCATCTTTTTGATTATAATAATCCTAGTGGTGTCTAATTCTGCTTTTGGCTTTCATTTTCCTAATGACTATTCATCATTAGTGCTCATGTACTTGCTTGCCATTTCTCTCTATATATATTTGGAAAAATATGTATTCAGATGTGTTGCCATTTTTTAAAAACTTTAGTACATTTGAAAACAATTTACTTTAGTCTCAGCTATTACAGTTGTCAAATCACAACTCTATACATTATGCTATGCTCAAAAGTGTAGCTACTTTCACCCTACAACGCTATTATGGTACCATTGAGTATATGCCCTATACTGCACCTTTCATCCCCATGACTTACTCATCCCATAATTGGAAACTTGTACCGCACACTCCCCCTTACCCGTCTGCCTGTCCCCCACCACTCCCCTCTGGCAATCACCAATTTGTTCTCTGTATTTAAGAGTCTGTTTCTGCTTGGTTTGTTTTGTTTTTTAGATTCCACATATAAGTGAAATCATATGATACTTGTCTTTCTCTGACTTATTTCACTTAGCATAATACCCTCTAGATACATATTTGAGTTTATTTTTGTGAATGGTCTAAGAAATCATCTAGTTTCATTCCTGGGCATGTAGCTGTCTAGTGTTCCCAGCACCAGTTTTTGAAGAGACTTTCTTTCCTCCATTGTATATTCTTACCTCCATGGTCATAGATTAACTGACCATATAACAGTGGGTTCATTTCTGAGCTTTCTATTCTGCTCCATTGATCTGTGTGTCTATTTTTGGTGCTAGTATCATACTGTTTTGACTATTAAAGCTTTGTAACACATTGTGAAGTCTGGGATTGTGATACCTCCAACTGTGTTCTTTCTCAAGACTGGTTTGGCTATTTGAGGTCTTTGGTGGATCCATACAAATTTCAGGATTATTTGTTCTGCTTCTATGAAAAATGCTATTAGTATTGTGATTGGGATTGCATTGAATCTGTAGATTACTTTGGGTAGTATGGCCATTTTAACAATATTAATTCTTCCAGTCCACAAGCAAAAACGTCTTTTTGTTTGTATGTCATCTATTTCTTTCGTCATTGTTGTACTCTTTTACAGGTCTTTCACCTCCTTGGTTAAGTTTATTCCTAAGTATTTGATTCTTTATGGTGCAATTATAAATGGAATTGTTTTCTTCATTTCTCTTTCTGCTACTTTGTTATTATTTGCATCCAACTTTACTGAATTCATTTATGAGTTCTAACAGATTTTTGGTAGAGTCCTTAGGGTATTCTGAGTACAGTATTCTGTCATCTGCAAATAGTGACAGATTCTTTGCCATTTTAAAATTGGGCTTTTTATTGTTGAATTCTGAAAGCTCTTTTTATATTCTGGATTCAAGTTATTTGTCAGATACATAATTTGCAAATATTTCCTCCCATTCTGTGGACTGTCTTTTCATTTTCTTAATGGTATCGTTCACGGCCACTCTGAATATTAGTGGTCAATATACGTATGTCACATAACTAAATACAGTTGGGTTTGGCTTTGGATTATTGTTATTCCATCTGAAAGAAAATCCTGTCTTTCTTGAGGAAGTTAACCCATTTATATTTATGACTTATAACAGACTTAATTGATCTCACTTAAATTACTTTGTTCTATATACTGTGTTTTGTTTTTTAATTCCTTTGTCTTTTACATGGATGTGGCTTTTTTTCCCCCTCTTTAGTGTTCTGGAAGACATATGCTGCTTCTATTTCTACTGGTATTTATTCTTTAGCTTATATTTATCAAATGTCAGTTGGTAAAAAAAAATAGCTACTGCTTTTTATCTCAGTCTAGTGTATCATACCATGGTTTGTTTCTGTTTCAGAGTCTATATCTTTCTATATTCTGTGGAGGACTCCAACAGTTTCCCAAAACTGTCTTTTTTTGTTTTTATTTTTTTAAAAGATTTTAAGTCATCTCTACACCCAACATGGGGCTCGAACTTATAATCCTGAGGTCAAGAGTCACACACACTCCACTGATTGAGCCAGCCAGGCACTCCTCTTTTCAGTGAGTAATTATCATAGGTATTTTTCTGAGCCTTCTAGATGAGTTTTTTCATCGATCACATTACTATTAGTCGTAGTAAAATTATTTTAAATTCTCAATACTGAAGAAAAGAAGACGTGCCCAGATTTCATGTTTGTGAACATCATGACACTAATGAGTGCTTATCAGGCACCATTTCGAAGTAGAAGCCTTCTACCATATTCTTCTAAGGAAAGGTCCCAATATGCATCCCATTCTAGGGCCTCAGGAATTTTTGGCAAAACTCAAAAATGTTGAAAAGGAACCACAACATTTGTATGCAAAAAAAAAAAACAACCCAATAAACAAAATTTCATAATCAGTCATAAACTCCTAAAATATCTGTATTCAATATGGGAGAAATCTAATAAATGTCCCTTTAGCTAATAAATGTTATCCTAATAAAACCAAAATGCAATTTAAATCTGGGCAGATCATTATTCTACTCATGATTCAAAGTGATTTTGGCCAGAGAAAAAGCAATTCACACAGCATAAGTATGCAAGGGTAAAATACTATCTTTATCAACTTAGCTATGGATAGTTAGGCAATCAAAATGTTCAACTCCATTTCAAAATTGAAGCAGAGTGCTAAATTGATTCTTTAAGAAACTCAAGAGATTTTAAATATGCAACTCAAATAAGGGTAATCAGTAAGTGCTTCCTGAGGTTTGTCTCACAAAGTTTATATCTTGGAATTATCTCCCATTTTGTTTCTATCATAAATCAGTAATTTTCTTACAAAACCTGCATTGGTTTCTTAACAAACATAATACCATTTCCCCCCTTGTGTCTGATAGATGGCAATGTATGTATCAGACAGAATATCTGGAAGGGTAGAATATGTTGTTATAATAAGTAGAAACAGAAATAGGAGCCCTTGGCTGGCCCAGCTGGGGGAACATGTGACTCCTGATCTTGAGGTTGAGTTCAAGCCCCATGTTGGGTGTAGAGATTACTTAAAGAAAAGAAACAGAAATAATCCTTTTTATTTTGATCTACATAAAGTAGCTTGTAAACGAGTACCGCTCTTCCCTCTGGATTAGGGGAGGATAGGAGTAATAGCTATTGTACCAGACGGAGGATCAAAGAATGAACAACCCACAGAGAGCCAAGAGTGTCTGAGAACACAGCCGCGTCTTCTTACCACATTCTCCAAAGGGGCTGCACCAAACACTTTGAAGACGGGGTTGGGTTTGGAGGGTGAGATACAGAGGACAATAGCTTGCTGTCCCACTCGAGTAGTATATTCATCCAACGTGGCTCGAAGTTTCCTGAATCAGAGAATGAAATAAAGAATAAAAGCAGTTAAAGAAGATAGAAATTACAATGATACAGAAACAAAACTTCCTCTGACAATTCATTCTGATTAGATACAGGGTTTTTTCTTAACCTGAAATGTGAAAAGGGGAGTGTGAGGTTGGATATCCTATTCATTAAAAGTACGTGCATGCCTCTGTCCTAAAGACCAATGACTGGCCCATTGACATACGGGTCAGCTACAAGTTTGCTTCAGGATACAGACGTGACACGACATTGACCATGGAGAGTATAATTCTTCCTGATCTCAGCAACACCAAAGGGGTTTTCTCTTACTGCTACTTATGATAATAATAAAGATTACTGCTGAGAGGTTTTCTTATAGACTTACAATATCATCTCCATGCTTAATGAAAGGGGCTTAAATGAGCTGCTTCTAATTTCTTTGATTAGTCACTGTTTATTTCTCACTGACATAATTTTATCCAGATACACTACTTCAAAAATGTTGTCATTTCCAGATTTTCACTACATATAAACAATAATTCTTGGTCCTGCAGTATTTTACAAACGAGGAAGAAGTAAAAGGGCTTTTCAAATATATCAACACCGGATGAAACACAAATGCTGTCCTCTGCCGTTGAAATCACAGGAGATTATTTTAAAGTTCTACGTTCTGTAGTTCTTCCGGGAACAGTCTGTTCCTTCAAGGAACTGGTGAGTAATGCCAAGTCAAGTGAAACAAAGTAAGCCTATCTAGTTTTCCATTTTTTTCCAAAAGCATGTACTATCATGTCTATGTCCCTTATAGCAAAGATATTTCTCTATATAATACATTCTAATTACTCCTGCCTTTACTATCATAAAAAGAAACAAGAAAAACTGCCTGTCTAGTGGTATATAAAAATGTGTGTTGGATGGACCTCGAGGGTGTCATGCTAAGCGAAATAAGTCAGGCAGAGAAGGATAGATACCATATGTTTGCACTCATAGGTCTAACAGGAGAAACCTAAGAGGACCATGGGAAGGGGAAGGGGAAAGAGAGTTGGGGAGAGAGAGGGACATAAACCATGAGAGACTACTGAATACTGAAAATGAACCGAGGGCTGAAGGGGGTGACAGTCATGGAGGGGGGGCACTTGGGGGGAGAAGCACTGGGTGTTGTATGGAAACCAATTTGACAATAAACTATTATTAAAAAAAATCTGTGTTTACGGAAAGCTACCGTTCAGTACTTTTTCGGTTTTTTCTTCAGTTTCTTATAATCTTCTTCTGTTCTTAGTATAAACTGTGTTTTCTAGCTTTTGTCACATATCATTTACATGGGCTGGCACTCCATTTGGATTCAACATTCCAATAAACACCTAGAGAACTTGGATATAATATTTAAACTACTACCCAAAAAAAACCTTCTAGAACATTTTGTAAACAAAACTTCTTATCAGGTATGTACGCATGTTGTGCAACATCAAATATTAAGTCCTCTGTGTACCATGCTTGTGTGGTGATCTTACAAACTCTTCAGAGAAAACAGAAATACACAAAGGAACATAGACCAAAAAGAAACCTGGCGGCATTCGTTGAAGGAATGGTCTATATTCACGGTCTCCAATTCTTCTCTTCCCATTCTCTCTTGCAGACACTCCCAATTCTTTCATCCTTATGCTCCTTTGAAAAAGCTCTTGTCAACTTCAGTCATGACCTCCATGTCGCTAAATCTAATGGTCAGTTTGCATCTTACTCAACCTGTCGGCAGCATTTGACACAGCTGATCACACGCCCTCCTTCTTAAAACTCTTTTTGCACTTGGTTTCCAGGATACTGCTTTTTTAGTTTTCCTTCTGATTCGCTGGTAGCTTCTTGGACTCCTTTGCTCATTCCTTTCATCTCTCCAACCTCTAAAGGGTGGTTCATGCCTCAGTCCACACTCACTCCCTAGGTGACCTCTTCTAGTCTCACAGTCTTAGATACTGCCTACATGCTTCTGTCTTCAGCCGAGATCCCTCCTTTGAATTCCAGACTTATGCATCAACTACTTATCCTGTACCTCCCCTTAATGTTTAAGAGGTATCACAAATCTCCTGTATCCAAAACCAAATTCCCAAGCCTGCCCTACCCTCTTACTCCTTCCTATACCTGGTCCTCTTCCAGTGTCATCTCAACCCTTCTAGGCATTGGACCAAAAATCTTGAGGTCACTCTTCACTCCTTTTGTTGCCCTCACACCCCACATCCAACCCATCAAGGAATCATGCTGGAGTTGGCTTCTGAAATGCATCCAGGACTTGATGTACGACCACCTCTGCTGCTGCTATATTAGTTTTAAGACACTATAGTTTCTGTCCTGGATTACTACAATAACCTCCTAATTACTCTCCCTGCTTCCTTTCTTACATGCCCAAATTCTATTCTCAACAGGGCAGCCTAAAGATCCTTTGAAAATATAAATTAGGGGGTACCTGGATGCCTCAGTTGGTTAAGTGTCTGACTCCTGATTTTGGCTCAGGTCATGATCTCACAGTTTATGAGATGGAGCCCCCTGTTGGGTTCTGCACTGACAGCTCGGAGCCTGCTTCGGATTCTCTGTCTCTTTCTGCACCCCTCTGCCACTCCCCTGTCCCATACTCTTTCTGCCTCTCCCTCTGCTCTTCCTCCACTCACACTCTCTCTCTCAAAATAAATAAATGAACATTAAAAAAATTAAAATAAAATATGAATCAGACCATATCACTGTTACAGTCAAAAGCCTTCACTGACTTCTTGGGGCACCTGGGTGCTCAGTCAGTTAAGTGTCCAACTTGATTTTGCCTCAGGCCATAATCTCATAGTTTGTGAATCTGAGCCCCACATTGGCCTCCATGTTGACAGTGTGGGTCCTATTTGGGATTTTCTCTCTTTCCCTCTCTTTCTCTGCCTCTTCCTCACTCTCACTCTCTCTCAAAATAAATAAATAAACTTAAAAAGAAAAAAAGCCTTCACTGATTGCCCACCTCACTTAGAACAAGAGTCAAAGCCCTTATACTGAACCAAAGACCCTATCACATGGCTCTCTACTACTTCCTTTTTTGGTTTTTTTAGATAGAAAGAGAGGGTGAGTGGGGGAGGAGGGGAGAGAGAGAAAATCTTAAGTAGCCTCCACACTTAGCACAGAGCCTATTCGGGGCTCGATCTCATGATCCCGAGATCATTACTTGAGCCGAAATCAAGAGCCAGACTCTCAAACAACGACTGAGTCACCCCAGTGCCCCTCATCATATACACTACTACTCTGACTCAGTCTCCTCTCATTCTCTCCCTGCCTGTTCCCCAAACATGACCGGCATGTTCCATGTGACTTCAGAAACTTTGCTCTTGCTATTCCCTCTGTCTGAAAAGCTCTTCCCCTAGACATCAGCAATGCCCTTTCACTTACTTCAGGTCTGTGTTCAAAGTCTGCCTATCAAAAAGGACTTCCCAGAGTACCCTGTAAAACAGAGAAACTACTATATCTCCCCAAACCCCCCAACCCTTTTATTTCCTTACTCCACTTTATTTTTTACCAAAGTACTTATCTTTATTTGACATATTTCTTCCCCCCCCCTCCCCCCGCTAGAGTAAGAGCTCTTTAAGGGACTTTGTTTTGTTCACTGTTATATTCCCAAGGCCTAGAACAATGTCTGGCACAAAGCAGGCATAAAATTTTTCTCTGAATGAACTCAAGTGATATTATCCATCTGTTCATCATTTCTAGTGTCATTTATTTAATTCCACAGAAGCACTCTCAAGTCTAACTCTGCGTCCAGGGATCTAACTTGGTATCCTTGATGCACCTAATAACATAGTTCTAACTCTGTCATCTGCACCACGAGTGTTTGAGGACCGGCAACAGTATGGATCGGGGAGCCCTCACCGGAGCAAACGTGTTTGCTGTCTCTTCCGGATAGAAGGATTAGACTCAAACACATGAGGCCGTTTCCGCTTCTTTCCTGTTGCCACAGCAGCGGCCGCCGCCATTCCCACAGGACCTGAAATAACAACGTGTGCGCGAGATCAGGCAAGGCCCGTGAACCGTACGAGACAGAAAACAGAGGTACAGAAAAGATAGCACTTGTTTCCTCATATCTCCTCAATACAGACTGTTCGTGATAGGATCAACATGCTGCACTGTTGTTCAACGTGATCATTTATTTTATCAATAAAACGTACCATGAATCTGAAAAAGGGATGGACTGAAACACCTCCCCTCCATACACTAGCTCAATTTTACATCATGCTTTGCTTTGCCAGCGTGCCCTTACTGCTGAGGCAACCGTCTCAGACGTGCTAGATGAGACTGCAGCACTGAGTAGAAGAGAGGAAGAGCGTGCCAAAAGAAAACAAAACCACAGATTTCAAATTTCGTTTCCATCCTGTGCCCCTCTTTCCATTACCCCACGTTAAAGAAGTCAGACACACTCACTCATACTTGGGACTCAAATAGAAACAATTCCCATAAGAGGAATATCTGGAAGAATGTTACCTTAATCGGAAATCTTTTTCTTATATATCTGAGAAACGTGCCTAAAATGAAGTTGTGGATCACAAAAGAATTGATGCTGGCAGGAAAGAGATGAAAACTATCCCGCTCTAAGGAAAACATAGTAATAGAAGTTGGTCTGGCTTGCCCTGAAAATAACTGTTAAAATGAAGCGTAGGCCCTAAGGAATTACTGGAGTCTCCGGTCCATGGAATCTCAACATATCAAGGACATTCCATTTTTTTCTTTTTTAAACCGATGATCCATTTTTATCCTTTTTTGTAAACCTGTAAAAAGCTAAAATGGAAATTACATTTAACTAATCACAATTTATATTGGCATATACGTTATAAGTTCTAAGTGGCTCAATTAAAATAAGCCTCCCTGGGGGCGCCTGGGTGGCTGTCCGTTAAGCATCTGACTTTGGCTCAGGTCATGATCTCATGGTTCATGAGTTCGAGCCCTGCATTGGGCTGTGTGATAGCTCAGAGCCTGGAGCCTGCTTCCCATATTCTGTGTCTCCCTCTCTCTCTCTCTGCCTCTCCCCCTCTCGCATTTTCTTTCTCACTCTCAAAACTAAATAAACATAAAAAATATTTAAATAAGCCTCTGTGAAAATCTAGACAAGTGTCTCTACATGTTATTTATTAGTATAATCCGTCTGACTTAAATAAATTCCTCTAAAGAGCCCCAGAACAAGCCAAAATATAAATTCATCCTTTTTACCTTCTTTTCCAACATAAACACCTGAGAGATGAAAAAAAATCTTATTGCTGCATTTATCCAGCATTTTATTTTTTTAGATTGTGATAAGAACACTTAACATGAGATCTACCATATTAACTTTTTAAAAATTTTACCTTCATTTATTCCTTCTCTGATGCTCTTCCTTTTTTAAATTTTATTTTTTTAATCTACCATATTAAAATTTTAAGTGTACAATACAGATAAAGATAGGCTCTATTTTTTTACACCAACTTCTGGAACTTATTCATCCTACATTAATTGAAACTTTACACCTGTTGAATAACAGCTCTTTATTTCCGCACCCCCGTCCCCAGCAACAACCATTCTAGCCCTGTTTCTGTGAATTTGACTAGATACGTCGTGTAAGTGAAATTATGCAGTATCCGTTCTTCTGCAGCTGGCTTATTTCACTTAGCATAACGCCCTCGAGGCTCACCCATGTTGTTGCCACATGGCGGGATCTCCTTCCTTTTATCGGCTGGATAATATTCCATTCTACATAGGAGCACCTGGGTGGTTCAGTCATTAAGCATCTGAGTCTTGATTTTGGCTCAGGTCATGATCTTACAGTTTGCCAGACTGAGCCCCCTGTCTGGTGTCTGGCTCTGATAGCACGGAACCTGCTTAGGATTCTTTCTCTCTCTCTCTCTGCCCCTCACCTATTTGTACTCTCTCTCAAAATAAATGAAACTTAAAAAACATTTAAAAAGATATCCCATTCCATACATACATACTTTCTTTAGCCATTCATCTGTCAGTGAACATTTAAATTGCTTCCACATCTTGGCTATCATAAATAATGAACATGGGAATGCAAATATCTCTATGAGATCTTGATTTCAATTCTTCTGAATGAATATCCAGAGGTGGAATGGCTGGATCATAGAGTAGTTCTGTTTTTAATTTTTTGTGGAAACTTCATACTGTTTTCCATAGAGGCTGTACTATTTTACATTCCTACCAACAGCATGCAAGGATTCCAATTTCTCCACATCCTGGCTAATAATAACCTTTTGTTTTTTTGTTGGTTTTTAAAAATATTTATGAGAGAGAGCACAAGTGAGAGAGAGGCAGAGAGACAGAGACAGAGAGAGAGGGAATCAGTGCTGACAGCGCAGAGCCTGAAGGGGGGCTTGATCCCATGAACCATGAGATCATGTCCTGAGCCAAAATCAAGAGTCGAATGCTTAACCAACTGAACCATCCAGGTGCCCTTTTTTTTTTTTTTTGATAAGAGCCATTCTTACAGGTGTTGGGTAACGTCACATGTGGTTTTAACTTGATGATTAGCAACATTGAGCACCTTTTCATGGGCCTATTGACCATTTGTACATCTTCTTTAGGGAGATGTCTCCTCAAGTCTTTTGCCCACTTTGAATCAGGTTATTTGTTTTTATTCTATTGTGTTGTAGGAGTCCAACATTTTATTACTAAAACTTTCAAATATAGAGCAAAATTAAAAGAATTTTATAGCAAATATTCATATATCTGTCACCTACACTCTACCATTAATATTTTACTATGTGCATCTATTCATCTTTGTTTTTAGGTTTTTAAATGCATGTATTGTCCTCCTAAATATTCAGTAGGAATATCATTAGCTGAGTTTAATATTTGTTTACAATTTTTTCTTTTGAGGTAAAATTTACTGCAGGGTACGAATCTTAAGTGTACATTCAATCAATTCTGAAAAAATGTACATACCTATATTTCTTCTATAATAACTAACAGGAGATAACTAATCTTCTGTCAAGATCTATAACAGCACCACTACACAAGGTCTTTCATGTCCCCTCCCAGTCAGTTCCTAGCCAATCTCTCCAAAGTACCTACAATTAGGATTTTTATCACCCTATATGAGCTCTGCCTATTCTAGAACATCAAATAAATGGAATAATGAAGTACATACTTTTTTTGTGTAAGGTTTCTTTCACTTAAAATAATGTCTTTGAGGTTCGTCCACATTGTTGTATGTATGAGTAGTTTGTTCCTTTTTACAGATGAGTAATATTCCAGAGTATGAATAAGTCACAGTTAATCCATTATCCTATTGATAGACATTCAAGCAATTTCCAGTTTTAAGCTATTATGAATAAAGATGCTTAATTAAATTTATGAATGCAATACAATTCAAATAAAAGTCCCAGTATGGGTTTTTGTGGAAATGATAAATTGATCTTAAAATTTAAATGGAAATGCAAAAGGCCAAGAACTGCCAGAATAATTGTGAAGAATTTTAAGAATTTTAAAAGGTGCACTCCTGCCAAATAACAGTAGTTACTATAAAGCTAGTCTGTAAGGCAGTGTGGAACTGCCTGAAGGATAGACAAATAAACCAGTGCAACTGAATTAAGAGTTCACAAACATCTTCCTGTGTCAGAAGACCAAAGTGGGAAAAGGATGAATTATTAAAAATATGGCACTGGAGTGCACCTGGGTGGCTCAGTAGGTTAAGCATCCAACTTCAGCTCAGGTCATGATCTCATGATTCATGGGTTTGAGCCCCACATTGGGATCTGTGCTGACAACTCAGAGCCTGGAACCTGCTTTGGATTCTGTGTCACCCTCTCTCTGCCCCTCCCCTGCTCGCATGTTGTCCCTCTCTCAAAAATAAACAAACATTTTTAAAACTTAAAAAAATGGTAATGGGACAGGGGCACCTGTGTGGCTCAGTCAGTTGAGCATCTGACTCTTGATTTTGGCTCAGGTCATGATCTCACAGTTCATGGGTTCAAGCTTCATACTGGGCTCTCTGCTGACAGCTCTGAGCCTAGATACTCTTCACATTCTATGTCTCCCTCTCTCTCTGCTCCTCCCCTGCTTGTGCTCTGTGTTTCTCTCTCTCCCCCTCTCTCTCAAAAATAAATAAATACTAGAAAAACAAATTAAAAACCCAACACAGCAAAAACCTTTGTAATTTCTACAACAAACTGTTGTAGAGCATTTATAAACTCAGGGTTAAGAATTCCTTAAATAAGACTCCACAAGGATAAACTAATAAATTTCATAATATATAAATTAAAACCTTTATGGACAAAAAGAAATAATAAAAACTTACGGAAAGGAGTGGTCAACAAATAGGGAGAAGATAATAAACGCTATGCATATTATCAAGAAAAGAACACTATTAAAAATATATCAATAACACAAATCCATAAGCAAAAAATGATAACCCAAATGGCAAAGGCATAAACAGGAAATATGCAAACGAAGAAAAGTGAATAGTCAATAAAGATCTGAAATGGTACTCTATCTTGTCTTCCTGCACTCTCTGGAAGCTCTTGCTCAGACACAAGTAAGTTCAACCAAGAGTGAGGTATTATTTCATATTCATCCGACTGGCAAAAAACAAAAAACGATCGACAATACCAAATCTGGTATGGATTGGAAGCAAGAGGCACTTTAGCATATTGCTTCTGGGAATGCAAGTTTATACAATGATTTGGAAAGACATTTGGAACATTTAGTAAAGTCAATTCTCCCCTTGGGTATACCCTTCAGCATTGTTTCTGTCCTTTGATGGTTCATGAGTAATTTTTGTTTTGTTTTTTAATGAAAGGGAATAAAGTGGAAGATACTAGAACATATCAGAGGGTGTGTCATGAGCAGAGGAGTAAGTATTATTCCATGAGAAATTGTTATTCAGCTATATGTGCATTCATTTCTCCTAGATCACAATGTAAAATGTATCACTGGGGGAACAGTCCAGAGTTTGAAAAACAATTCCAAAAGAAACTCTCACAATTTGTACAAGAAAACATAAAATAATTTTCATTTGCAGTTATGATAGCAAAAACTTATAAAAAGCCTGAGTGTTATAATGACATATGACATATTTAGATGATGAATGGAATGTCAAATAACAGTCAAAATGAAACTGTCACATTATCAATATGAATGAAATCTCAAAAAAAAATACTGAATAAAATAAACAATGTTACACAGAGAGAGGATTAGAAATGATTTCATTTATATAAAATTTAAAACATGCCAACATTGCTAAGTATTGTCTATTGATATATACATACACAGCAAACGTGTAAAAGAAATGTGCGAGAGTGACAAAGATCAAATTTGGAGTAGTGGTTACCTCAGTGGAGGGAGAGGAAATGGGATTAGAAAAAGCAGTAACCTGCGCCCCTCCCCTCTCCGTTCACCTTACCCTACTACTTCCTCCAGAGTACTCAGTGCTTTTTCTTTTACTTTATTATTTGTACCCTTCTCTCCACCACTGGTCTGTAAGCTACTGTAAGAGCAAGGTCTTGCTTGTCTTGTTTGTCGTATCCAAATATAGTGACAGAGAGTATCTAGTCATTCCTCACTAACTGTTGAATGGTTAAATGGTAAATCATTTCTACTAGCTAGGCCTCAGTTTCTACATTTGCCATATGAAAATGTTAGATTAAAGTCCTTTCCTAATTTTAACACTATGACAATGCAGTACATATGGTAATACAGCAAAACTATGTCACAAAAGCATCTTCTTTCCTAGGAAAGAAGTTGACCTGGATTCATTGTGTTAGGATGCCCTCTTCTGGGAAGTATAAAAATTTCAAAAATATGTTTTACAAATATTTCATATGGGTTCTGCCACTAAATTTTATTTTAAATTCACAATTCCAGAAATACACAGTGGATAATAACTGATAGTTAATTGGGTTGTTTTTCATTACACTTGTCTTCTTCCCTTTAAACACAGCAAATACTAAAAAGATGAAAGGTGTTGGCTATTCCTAATAATTGATTTACTGTTCAGCTTTCCCTAAATATCTTCTAAGATCAATGTTCCTTATACAGTATTAAACCCATCCAGGCATGGCTTACACTGGAGTCTTCTACATAGTGCTAAATATACAATGTAAAGAGCAAAGAATGGTACAAAATATAGCCCAGCTTTAAGTCATTTAGTGGCCCAGAAAATCTCAAAACCTTAAATTGGATTAAGATAATCCAGGATTGCTAGTGTCCTAAGGCATCTGGCAGAAGCAAACAAAAATCCTCTCTAGAGGACAATAATATTATTCTAGACTCCAAATTATTTCTAAAAATAAATTTTCAAACATACCATCCGGCATTCATTTAAATATAACCAATACACGAAGAGAAAAACCAATGTAAACAAGAAACAGCACTAATAACATATACCAGAAAAAGACCCACAGGCTCTTGAGAGAGTAGAATTACCAAATTTACTGTAAAATCGATGCTACCTCACTCAGAGAGTTAAAAAAAAAAAACCAAAAAACCTTTCTTTCCTATTCCAACTAGAAACTATACTAGCACAAATTTGGGAAGAAAAAACATACTAAAAATTCTTAAAAAAACCCAACTACTAACTATTACTAAAATTAGTATCTCTGGACAGATTTAAAGGCACCTCAGACTGAAGAGGAAAATTAATAAACTAGAAGACAGTTTGAAGAAACTCCATAGACTGAAGCATGATAGTAATACAGAATAGAAGGTAAGAGACACGAAGGACTTGAGGAAAACATTTCATTGGAGTCAGAGAAGTAAGAGCCGGAATGGAGCAGAGGCAAAAGTGGAGTAAAATCTAGTGACTACAATTTTCTGGAATTAATGAAAGACACCAATCCACAAATTCAAGATGTTCAAAGAATCCTAAACAGAATTAAGTGAGAAGTCCAGAGCCAGATATATCACAAAAACTGAACACAGGAAAAACAAAACCAAACAAAACTGAAGACAGAGAGGATCTGAAGAACAGTTGGACGTGGGCCTGTGAGGGGGGATAAGCTTCAAAGGAGCAGCTGTTAGAATGAAACCACTGAATTCCGAAAAGCAAGGCTGAAAACCAGGACAGTGGGAACAGTATCTTCCATATGCGGGGGGAAATAAGTACCTACCTAGAATTCTATGCCCATAATTCTATGGAATTAAAGGTTAAATAAGAACATTCTCAGACAAGTAAACTGGGAGATTTCCATGATGAAGGAAATATTAAACGGTATCTTTAGATAGAAGAAAAATTCTCAGAAGGCAAGTTGGATATAAAGGGAAAAAATGAACACAATTTATAAAAAAAAATGTCTTGTATGGCTGAAAATATACAAAGAACTGATATGCAGAACAACATCAGCATATAGGTCAGGAGCAAAGGAATAAAATCCAGTGTGCCAAGAAAATTGCATTACCCCTAAAGAGGACAAAAGTACCAATTACAGAAGACTTTGATGTAAGTTAAGGATGTATTATAATTTCTGGGGGTACAACTAACTGTAAAAGTATGTATAACTTCAAAACTAACAAGAAAAAAGAATTAAGAATTTTCCAGTCCCTCTAAAACATGAAGGAAATGTAAACAAAGAACAAGCGGGATGAAGAGAAAGCATACAGTAAACACGGTCTACTTAAGTCCAAGTATACGGGGCGCCTGGGTGGCTCAGTCAGTCAAGCATCTGACTTTGGCCCATGTCATGACCCCACGTTTTGTGGGTTTGAGCCCCACATCAGGCTCTGTGCCAAGAGCTCACAGCCTGGAGCCTGCTTCGGATTCTGTGTCTCCCTCTCTGCCTCTCTCATGCTTGCACTCTCTCTCTCTGTCTCCCAAGAACAAAAAATAAATATTTTTAAAAATGTTTATATATATATATATATATATACCACTGACTATATTTAGTGTAAATGGACTAAATGTTTTAATTATAAAAAGTCAAAAGTTTGTTGGAATAGATGAAAAAAACAAAACCAAAGTCATATCATTAATAGGATATGATTCTAGAGCTTCGGTCTCAGTATAATACAGGCACAAGTTGTAAATGCAAGGGTTAAAAGAAAAGCATGCGGGTACGATACGATGATGTGAGTCCCGGCACCCTAGGCCCCTGCAGACATGCACAGTACCGGATGTAAGCAAAACAGGAAGAGCATCAATCCGAACAGCATTACCTGCAGCAGCCAGGTGAGCTGTGACCTCATCAGCCGCCGTGGAGTTGAGGATGTCCGAATCATCGTAAGAGGTGTCCTCAGGAGAAGACGGAGAGTCCTCATCAGCACTCAGCATACTGTGCTCAGTGTAGGTGGCCACATGGACCTGCTGTACTTGCTGGGCAACTGCGTGGGCTTCTATGGTAGCCATGTGTTCAGTTTGGGTCACTCCGTGTTCCTCCATGAAGATTTACTGTCAGAAGCAAAGGCAAAGACCAGAATTCAGGGTGCAGAATAACACAATGCTTATACTGAGCAATATTTTCCTCGAGAGCAGAGGAAGCCTGCAATTTCACTACCTACCTCACCACACCAAGTCATAGGAAATGGAAAGCTCCGTTAAAATATGACCTAAAAATGGTAGAACATTTTCCTTATGTAAAACCATTTTGATAGAAATTCACTCTGCTAATTTTATGCCTCAGGTCACAAAACAAGAGGTACTCTTGATATTACATATTACAGTAAAAAGATACTTTAAAGATCTCAATGACTTGCATTTGATATTGTAGACATAAAAAACACTTAGTAAGTGGGGCAGGTGGGTGGCTCATTTGGTGAAGCATCCAACTATTGATTTCAGCTCAGGTCATGATCTCATGGTTTGGTTTGTGGGACTGAGCCCTGTGTCGGGCTCTGTGCCAATTAACACAGCACCTGCTTGGGATTCTCTCTTTCTCTCTCTCTCTGTCTGCCTCTCCACCATTTGCTCTTTCTTTCTCTCTCTCTCAAAATAAATAAATAAACCTTAAAAAAACAGTAAGTAAACAAATAGTTATACATTTTCCTTGTATTTCTTTTTTTTTTGGTAGGTGTTTTTTTTTATACAATTTATTTTTTTAACATATGCAATTATTTTCCATCATTTACAATACAGTAGTTACAATGATACTCCAAACAGAAAAGCAAAGTAAAAAATCAAAACCCCCACTTCTATTTCATATAATTAGACTTATACAGAAATTAGAAGGTTAGGTACCAACTAGTTAATCACCTAATTTCACAGCTATCTGAAGTGGCAATTGTAATATAGCAGCTTATCTATGATACATTCAAGATACATGATATAATTTATTACTTGCCCATAAGCTAAAACACA
>NC_043701.1:22260841-22279306 GCF_006229205.1 Suricata suricatta
GAAAAGCAAAGTAAAAAATCAAAACCCCCACTTCTATTTCATATAATTAGACTTATACAGAAATTAGAAGGTTAGGTACCAACTAGTTAATCACCTAATTTCACAGCTATCTGAAGTGGCAATTGTAATATAGCAGCTTATCTATGATACATTCAAGATACATGATATAATTTATTACTTGCCCATAAGCTAAAACACAACCTGCTTAATACCTTTCCTTAAATTCCACCTCTATACTACAGTATACTTGAGGTCCATGCAAAAAAGTAGCTACTTTTTATATAGAAAATGGATGATTAAGTCTTCGTATTTCTTAGACTAATGGAAGTTAAGCTTTATTTTTTCCCCAAATACTATCACTTAAATTGGTTATTCTGCTTATAAAACTGTGCTTCTTATAAACCTTGATATGATACAGTAATTCTTTTAAAGTTTTATTTATTTTGAGAAAGAGAGAGAGAGAGCAAGCAGAGGAGAGACAGAGAGGGAGAGAATCCCAACTACGCTCTGCACTATCAGCACAGGGTCCAACATGGGGCTCGATCTCATGAACTGTGAGATCATGACCTGAGCCAAAATCAAGAGTCCAAAGCTCAATGGACTCAGTCACCCAGGTGCCCCATGATGCAGTAACTTATAAAGTAGTAACATAAAGGTTTGTACTTCTATGACAATTGTAATCTGTCCCCTCTTCCCCCTCAACCTACGGAAGTGTGTTATCCTTAAAAAATTTTTTCTGAAGCATACATACATACATACATAATATGATATTAAATTAAAACAGGTTCATATTATATATATTACTTTATAGTTCATTTCTTCATATAACAATCTATTTAGACATTTTGACATGTCAAAACATACAGATCTTTCTAAACAGCTGCAGTATATACTTCCTTGTATGGATGTGCCATAATTATGTAATCAATCACCTACTGATGCATAGCAAGGCTGCTTCCAAATGTTTACTATTATAAACATCAAGGCAGTGAACATCCTTGTACATAAAATTTTGCATCCTGGGTACTCAATAAACTGAAAAATATTACCATACGATTCGGCAATTCCACTTCTCGGTATATAAGTACAAGAACTGAAAGCAGGGTCTCAAAGGGCTCTTTGTACGCCCACTTTCACAGCACAATTATTCACAACAGCCAGAAAGGTGGAAGCAACCCAACTATTCCCTGATGGATGAACGGGTAAACAAAATGTGGAGATATATATAGAGACACATACACTAGAATAGTATTCAGCCTTTAAAAGGAAGGAATGCAAACTAAAAAGAGAAAGAACTTCTTGACTTTTAAAATATACAAAAAATCTACAGCCAGCATAATATTTAATGCTGAGAAACTAGAAGCTTTCCTGCTAATATCAGGAATAAGGCAAGGATGTTCCCTCTCACAACTCCTTTCCAACACTGAACTCGAAGTCCTAGACTAGTCCAGTAAGACAAAGAAAAGAAATAAAAGGTGTATTGAGGGAAGGAAAAAAAAATGTGTTTGTTCAAGATGACATGATTGTCTATGTAGGAAATCCAAAAGTAGCAAAAAAAACCTCCTGAAATGAATCAGTAATTACAGTCATGTTGCAGGATACAAAGTTCATAGACAAAAGTCAATTGCTTTCCTATATTCCAGCAATAAACAAATAGAATTTGAATTTAAAACTTGATGCCATTTACATTAGCAGGCAAACACACAAACAAAAAACAAAAAACAGAATACTTAGGTATAAATCTAACAAAATATGGACAAGATCTAGTTGAGGAAAACTACTAAACTCTGATTAAGGAAATCTAAGAACTACATAATAGAAACAGATTCCATGTTCATGGAGGAAGACTCAATATTGTCAAGAGGTCCTAAACTGAACCATGGATTCAATGCAATCCTAACTGAAACCCCAGCAACTTATTTTATAGATATCAACAAAGTGACTCTAATGTTTATATGGAGAGGTAAAAGACCGAGAATAGGAAACATCATATTGAAGAAGAACAAAGCTGGAGGAATGATATTCCTCTGCTTCAAGACTTATTATAAAGCTACAGTAATCAAAAGCAGTGTGGAATTAGTGAGAGAACAAACAAATCAATGGAACAGAATAGAGAGACCAGAGATAGATCCCCATAAATACAGTCAGCTGATCTTTGACGATGAAGCAAAGACAACACAATGGAGCCAGAAAGAGTCCCCTCAACAAATGGTGCTAGAACAACTGGGCATCAGATGTCAAAACTGAATCTGGAGAGACTTTACCCCAAAAATTAACTCAAAATGGATCAGAGACCTAACTTTAACATGCAAAACTGCAAGACTCCTAGAAGATAACATAGGAGAGAATTTAGGTGACCTTTTGCTAGGGTGTCTTTTTTAGAGACAATATCAAATGTTTGATCCATGAAAGAAATAATTGAGAAGCCAGACATCATTAAAAATTTCTGCTCTATGGAGAGTACTTTCTATCAAGATAATGAGAAGATGAGTCACAGACTCAGAGAAGATATTTGTAAAAGTCATTGGATAAAGGACTATTTCCCAAAACATACAAAGAACTCTTAAAAGTAAACCATAAGAAAATGAACCACCTGATTAAAAAATGGCAAAAAACCTGAACAGACACCTCACCAAAAAGTTATACAGGTGGCAGATAAGCACGTGAAAAGATGTTCAATCAGGTCATTAGGGAACTGCAAATTAAAACAGTGAGATAGTAACATACATCGACTGGAATAGCTAAAACCCAAAATACCAATACCACCAAATGCTGGTTAGGATGTGAAGCAACAGGAATTCTCACTTATTAATGGTGGGAATGCAAAATGGTATAGACACTTTGGGAAATGGCTTGGAAGTTTATTATAAAACTAAATATATTCTTACCACACAATCCAGTAACTGTGCTCTTTGGTATTTACCAAAGAAGCTAAAAATTTACGTCCATGAAAAAACTTGTAAAGAGAGGTTTACAGCATATTCATAACTGCTAGATCTGGGAAGTAACTGAAATAGCCTTCAGTAGGTGGATGGTTAACCTGTGGAATATTCAGATAATGGAATATTATTCAGCACTACAAAGATAAGAACTATTAAGCTATGAAAAGACATGGTGGAACCTTAAATGCACAGCTAAGTGAAAGAAGTCAATGTTAAAAGACTACATATTGTATGACTGCAACTAGATGAAAGGTCTGGAAAAGGGAAAATATGGAGACAGTAAAAGAATCAGTGGTTGCCAGGGATGAAAGAATCAACAGGTGAAGTACAAATATTGTAGGGGGGTAAAACTACTGTGTGTGATATTATAATGGTAGAAAGTATGTCATCGTGCATTTACCCAAACCCATAGAATGTAAAACACAAAGAGCAAGCCATAATGTGAATTACGGGATGATAATGGTATGTCGGTGTAGGCTGACCTATTAGAACAAATGCACCACAAAAAGGAGAGGAGAGGAGAGGGGAGGGGAGGGGAGGGGAGGGGAGAGGAGGGGAGGGAGGAGAAGGGAGGGGAGGGAGGAGAAGGGAGGGGAGTGGAGAGGAAAAGAAAAGAAAATTCTGACACATGTTACCACATAGATGAACTTGAAGATGCACCACTAAGGAAAATAAGCCAGTCAAAAAGGACAAATACTGTATGATTCCACTTAGATGAGGTCTCTGAAGTAGTCAAATTCATAGAAAGTAGAAGGGTGGCTGCAAGGGGCTGCGAGGGGAGGGGAAACGGAGGGACTGCCTCACGGGACAGTTTCAGTTTTGCAAGATGAAAGGAATTCTGGAGATTACACTACATGAATGTACTTGACACTACTGAACTATACATTAAGAAATCGTAGGTACACTTTGTGTTATGTATATTTTCCCACAATTAAAAAAAAAATCCCTGACACCAGTGTATCTACTGTATGAAGGATAAATGACATCACAGAGCAGAATACTAAAACTAGCCCTTATTATCTTAAAAAAAAAAAAACAACAAACCTTTGTATAGTGTTTGGTTTAAAAAGGGGGGGGTACAGGGACACCTCGGTGGCTCATGTGGTTATGTATCCAACTCTTGGTTTTGGTTCAGGTCATGATCTCATGGTTTGTGGGATCAAGCCCCGCATCAGGCTCTGCACTGACAGCACAGAACCTGCTTGGATTCTCTCTCTCCCTCTCTCTCTGCCCCTCCCCTGCTCATACTGTCTCTGTCTCTCTCAAAATAAATAAACTCAAAAAAAAATTTTTTTTAAGAGTACAATACTCTGAAATAAGTCAGTCAGAGAAAGATAAATGCCATGATTTCACTCATATATGGAATTTAAGAAACAAAAGAAATGGACAAAGAAAGAAAAGAGACAAACCAAGAAAACAGACTCTTAACTACAGAGAACAAACAGATGGTTACCAGAAGGCATGGGGGGGATGGGAGGAATACATGAAGGGGATTAAGAGTCACTGAGTAATGTATGGAATTGTTAAATCACTTTATTGTACACCTGAAACTAATATAACACTGCATGCTAACTATACTGGAATTAAAATTTTTAAATAATTTTAATCAAAAAGTTCTTAACAGTAAAATTCCCCAGTGAAGAGTACATATATTTTAAATTTTGATGCTTACTGACAAGCTGTTTAATCTCTACTTGTATAACCCATCCACCCATCCACCCCCAATCTGGAATTCAACCGGCATGCAACAGAACCCAGCACTGCCTATCTAGAGTTTACCAGTAAAAGAAAGGCGGCCAGACAGATACAATCCTTATGCCTACAAGTACGAAGAACATACTTAACTATTCATGCAAAATTCTTCTATCATTTTTATTCCTCTCTATTGTAGTAAAACTCTCCTTTTCCTTCCTGAAGACTTCTGTAATTCTTGGTTTCTCTGAGGGATTGCGTTCTTTCTTTCTTTTCCCTAGATGCCTACCCCCATCCCTACCCGTCCAGAGAGCTTTCTTAAGCCCCATCTTGTTATGTCTTTGTTCTTCAGGTCAACTGGCTCCATGTAGATGACTAGGGTTTCACCTTTCAGAGGCTCTTGATTTCTGTTTAATATTCTTGTGCTGTGTCCAAGAAGAATTTTTTTTGCTCTAACTTTAAATCACCTCCTATCACTCGCACACCACTACACATAAAACAACTCATCCTTCTAACTCTGATCCTTAACTTTGTGACCATTCAGTTATCTCAAGGAGTATTCTGTATTTCAAAATAAAATTCACTTTAATTACAAAATAAAATAACCACATGATGCCTCAAGTCCGAAAAGGTTAGGAATCACTTGGCTACCATTTGACCCCCTCTCTCCACACGTTCTTTCTGCTCGGAGTCAACTCCTCAGCCCTGTATCTCTGTGAGGCATAATGCCTGCAGGATTGTTCCTTCAAAAAGAACTTTGGAAGATACCTGGCAAAACAGAATGTATTTAATAAGAGAAAAATAAATAAATAAAATAAGGTAAAATGTTAACATTTGGGAAATGTGGGTAATGAGAGATCTTTATCCTATTTTTGCAACTTTTCAAAAAGTCTAAAATTATGTTGAAATAAATTTCTTCTTTCTACCCCCCCCTTTTATAAGAAAGGTATCTAGTAAGGTTTCTTCCATATCCTAAGTTTAGTGTATTTCAGAATATTCAAGGGACTAGATCCTACCCCCCAGGTTTGCACATATCCAAATGCAATTTGAACACACTAGGTTGCATAATTAAACACAATGTATGTGAGAGGAAAACACCATGAAAATACTGTTTTCCCATCCATTTCACTGTGCTTCTAGTGTGAGAGACAAACTACTTAGGGCATTTTTAAATTCTGGGTTCTTCAAAATTGTTTTTAAATGATTTGGGATTAGATGGCAATCTAACTGCTTTTCAAAGGGATTTGTCCGCTGTGCACTTGGTGTAATGGATTTCCATTCTTTCCTGCAGAATGCGGTTCGCGGCCTAAATCAATAGGGCTGTCTGTCTCACAGGCCTGTCGCTTGTGCCCAGAGCCTCAGCTCTTCCCACCTCCCTCCCCACCCCACCCTGCAGCCTCTCCAGCCATGTTTATTCAGCACTCTGTAAAAAGCAAAGGCAAAGATATTTCAGACTTCTCTGAACCAGAGAGAATGATGCTTTCGATGTTTTCATAAAATAATACTTAAAGTAGGGTGTTCAAAGCCAGATATGACTGGTATACACACACTGCTGGAGGTCATCATTTCTAGTAAAACATTTTAGCTTTCGTCCACTCAGGGTTAGATTCTGTGGACTGCAACACTGATAGGAAATGCTAATAAATGAAGACAGATAGTCAGAATTTTTAAAAACAGCACAGGCTATTACCAGATGTCCAGGACACTTTGGACAAGTTACTTAACCTCCAGGCCTCGATTTCAACATTTGTTTTTAAATGAAAAGAAAATGATACTACCTGTCCTCAAAGGATATGATAGTAAACGATATCATCCAGATAAAGTGGGAAACGGTGCCTGGGATACAAATGCTCAATGTTAATTACGATGATGACATCAGATTTCCTCATACCCTTTATGGTCATACCCTTCTTGACTCAATTCCTGACTAGTCTTAAAAGGACTAGGCCTCAGTTTCTTCATCTTTATAGGAGAAATCCAGCTCTGAGAATATGGTTATCTTAATTGTGGGCAAAAGATTTTGAGTCTGGCATCTTAAAAGACCTTCCTTATTATACTAACTTTAGCAACTGAGATACTGTCCTCCTAGACATAAGGAAACTGTAGAGAACCCACAACTCCAGCATAATTTCATGAGAGCGCACAAAATGGAAAGCCAGTAGATGAATCCATCAGTGACTCTTCCAAACAGCCGTGAGAATCAAGGTGAAAACAACTTGTCGCTTGAAATACCGCATCCAAATGAAGGTATATGCGGAGCCAGTGATGTCCAGTAGATTAGTCAACACTCCATTCAAGAAAGTCATTCCCAAAACAATAACAAAGCATTTAATTAAGTTTACTAAAACCTCTTTCTTAGCTGGATCATCACGGGTTTGGGGAGAAATGGTCTGGTATAGAGGAGTTCCTGCTCTTTCCATTCTGGGGCAGGAAGGGCAAGACTGAAAGGTACTGAAAAGGGCACAAAAAAACGGATTTGCCTGTCTCCAAGCACCCTGGTAGTTGAAGTCAATAATGCCTAGGAAGCTACCGGAATTTGGATGACATGTCCAACAGAGTTCAATTTAATCTAATCCACACACAATGGATAAGATTAAGTGTAGAGTATTAAAAAAAAATCAAAGTATAAAGAGCAGACCAGGAAATCTAATCAAGGTAGAACTCAATGTAAAGGAAAGCACTAGTCTAATCAATAGCATTATCATATCAAAAGAAAAACTGCAAGAACTGGTGAGGGGAAAGTCTCAGGGCCTGGCTGCGTCTACAGTCCAAACCAGGTCTAGGAAAACCAAGAGGTTCAATTTATCTCAGACATGGCCAGAATCTAAACTCCATAACTAGGATAGAAATTTCATACAACAGAAGAGCCTTCCTCAAAAAAGCCTAAAGTTAACAGTAGGATTTGATTCTTGGAAGTATGTAAAGAAATGGATCAAAATCTCAACACAGCAGGAAAAAAAACCTGCACAAGAAAGTCAAGGTGAAAAGGAGCAAGGGTAAAATGTAGCTTAATTCTGAGTAATAAATGGAGCTTAAGACAAGAAGAATCCATTTGACCTTCCTAGGAATATTCTCTTTCAAATAGCCCACGGGTGATACTGGACTTGAAAAAAACACCCTCTCACACCACTGGGCTCTCTAAAGGAGGGGAGAGAATGAAGCCATGGTCATGTAGGCAGGTCATTGTTTTCCATTTTCAGACTCCAACTATAGGTAAAAACGCAGAAAATTAAATATAGTACAAAATAGCATGTAAGGGTTATGGACCATGACCATGTAAAAGCACAGAAAAAACGGAGAGAAATGAGGTAAGAGAAGGGGTGGGTAGTGGAGGAATGGCTAGGAGCCATCTTCACGCAGCAAGGGAGTCAGGAGATGCTGTCAAGAGCTAATGGAAGGGGCAACTCAGTGACTCAGCCAGACTCTTGATTTTAGCTCAGGTCATGATCCCAGGGTCGTGGGATCAAGCCCCACATCAGGCTCTGTGCTGAGTGTGGAGTCTGCTTAAGATTCTCTCTTTCTTTCTCTCTCTCTGCCCCCTCCCCCTTCACTCACTCACACACACACACACACACACTCACACACGCTCTCGCTCTCGCTCTCAAAAAAAAATAAAAAAGCTGATGGAAGAACTCGGTATGATGATGTAACCATCAATACTAGACAGCGGCTCAGGGAATACTGTGAGGTACTCCTTACACAGAAGGAAATCAAAAATGCCAAGTCTGATAAACCAAAAAGTGGAATTGACATATTATTTAGGGTTATGCGGTAGTTATTGTTTGACAATACCATAAACAAAATAGTTAAATTATAAACTGGTTAAATTATAAAATGGTTAATTATCTCTGAAAAGTAGGACTTTTCAGGAAGTAGGAAAGAGTGTGGCAAAGGCTGCTGATTTTTATTATAAACCCTTCTACTTGATTTATCATGAGTGTATACTTTGACTTCTACCAAAATGAACTTCTAAAATAACTAGAAGATAGCCTTCCAAATTGAGCTTTTTGGAATTTACGTGACACACTATAGCAAACTGTCGCTAGAAAATCAAGCTCCTGTCTCACTCTATGAATCAAGAGAACAGCACAGTGAAGTTTAGAATCCATACTGCCTTGCAGAAGAGTAACTTCTTAGTTCGGAGCATCTGAAAGTAACAAAATTCTCCATGACTGCAATCACATGATATTTTTCATTCTGATATGTTGATAAACTTTGTAAATATTCATTCATATTAGTAACAGCCCAAGAATCCAGTTAATAATCGTGCTGTTAACCTAATATGTGAGAAACACAAGCTCACTGCACAACGTCCTAACTATTTAAGTACTGTCAAAACAACACAGTGAGCTCTTGAAGGCAGTGCTTGGGTCCATCAAGTCTCTCTGAATAGTAGCTGTCATATTTGCTCTTTAATAAATGTTTGGGTGTATAATTGGTTGCATGTTTTAATTACTAAAGCAGAACCCCGCATCACAGTTTCTGTAATGTCCCTATACGGTTGTGATGGCTATTCATCTCTTGTCCTTCACTCCCAAGCCCTTCTATTCTTGTGCTGAAGTGCTGGGTACCCAGCTTTGGGCTGGGGCAGCCCCCCTTTACCAGGCTTGCCTGCCAGTTTCCTGTTAGGTTTCCCCAAGGGGAGACAAAAGTGTGAACTAGGAAGAGAGAGAAGGGGTTTCCTTGCAGTTCTCATTCCCATCAGTGTTGCTCCAGCAAAGAGGACAGCTCTATCTCCCAACTCCAGTTGTGCCCCCCACACACACCAGTGAGTGAGTACCAGCTGCCTGGCATCCCAGTCAGAGATCCGGTTACCAGCTGGCAAGGGGCTGGGGGGAGCAGTGGCTCTGAACTCCTAGAGTCTTCTCTTCTGTCCCTCCAGCCCTGGGGTTGGTGGCTGCCTCCCGTATTTCTTAGTATCTGGATTACCTTGGTGTCTACTTTTTGCCCCTTCAGTCTTCCAGGCCCTGGATAACCCATTCCCAGAATTAAATGCCCTGGAAATACCTCCTATGGTTTACGAGGCCTGGATTGATATAAAGGGAAGAAACTATGTACCCTCATCAGAAATAACTCAGAGGGTGCTGGTAAGCAGCAAAACTTTATATTGCCTTGTATAAGTCAATATAACAACACGTACTGGGGTGCCTGGGTGGCTCAGTCGGTTAAGCGGCCGACTTCAGCTCAGGTCATGATCTCACAGTCCGTGGGTTTGGGCCCCGCCTCAGGCTCTGTGCTGACAGCTCAGAGCCTGGAGCCTGCTTCAGATTCTGTGTCTCTCTCTATCTCTCTCTTTCTCTGCCCCTCCCCCTCTTGCTCTCTGTCTCTGTCTTTCAAAATAAAATAATGACATAAAAACATAAAAAAAATTTTTTTTTAAGTACTGATATATACTGTCAATAAAGTAGATGCTAAGGACATTTTCTGGTAAGACCACCACTAGGATTTGTTTCCACACACTGATGGAAGTTGATTTCAAAAATCCTGAGTCTGATGAGTCATTAAAACAAGGCTAAGTTAGAGAGTGTAATATGACTTATGCAAAGAGAAATGTAACACTTAGAAGAAGAGGGTACAGACCCGGAGGCAGGGGATATAAATATAAACTTGTATCTGTTTGAATGGATTTTACCTATTTTTTTTTTTATTTTTAATAAACTCTACACCCAATATGGGGCTTAAACTCAGCACCTGAGATCAACAGTTGCATGCTCTACCGACTGAACCAGCTTGGTGCGCCTATAACAGTAAGTCTAACATCCCAGAAACCTTAAAATCAACATCATGGTAATATAATAAATGTATTTTTATGGAAATAAATAGTGACAAACTATTATTAACAAAAAGATTTGTCATATCATCATTCAATTAGTAGACTACTTTAGGGGTCTGTACCAATCAAAGAAAATGTGGCAGCAAAGGCCGTTTTGACCTTCATCTATCGCTCTAAGTTCTGGGCAGGCTGCACAGATCTCCACACATCTATTGAAAATCCACAGCGGGCTCTGTCTATAATTTCCAGGGTGGCTTACAGCAGTTTAGAGTTGTTATTTTTTCTTATAATAGAACTGGACACAAAGTGTACGAGGGTATGCAAAGTCTCCTCTCCATTCCATCTCACACCCGCTTAAAGGCCTAACCTCACTCCTACAGCGAGGTGGTTAAGAGTACAGAGTCTGAAGCTGAAGTATTATTGGATCCATGTCTTTGTCCTGCCATTCACTGGCACCTTAGAAAAGTTCCACTTGACTTCTGTGCCTTAGCTTCATCAGCTCTCAAATGGGGAGAATAATAGAACCTACTTAATAGAATTACTGAGGACCAAATAAGTTAATAGGTACAAAGGCTTAAAAAGCCACATGGTATATAACAAGTCCTATGTAAGTGTTACCTATTATTATTATTATTATTATTAATTCCACATAGAAATATAAGGAAAGCATAGAAATGCCAAAAGGAAAGTTACATGATTTATTTTTATATTAGGAAAAAAATGCTTATAGATCACAAACCAAAAAAGTTTTGGCCAGGGGCACCTGCCTGGCTGTCAGGGGAACATGTGATTCTTGATCTTGGAGATGTGGGTTCAAGTCCCGTTGGGTGTAGAGATTACTTAAAAATAAAGTCTTTAGGAGCACCTGGGTGGCTCACATGGTTAAGCGTCCAACTTCAGCTCAGGTCATGACCTCATGGTTCGTGGGTTCAAGCCCCACGTCAGACTTTGTGCTGACAGCTCAGAGCCTGGGGCCTGTCTTCGGATCCTATGACTCCTTCTCTCTCTGACCCTCCCCTGCTCACACTGTCTCTCTCTGTCTCTCAAAAAACAAATAAAAAACAAAAAATAAAATAAAATCTTTAAAAAAAAGTTTGGGCCTAATAAGGACCTCTATCCAAGAGTAGTTCTTGATCTTTTTTGGATTATGAACCCTTCTGAGGATATGTGAAAGCTACAGACCCCCTCCCTATAAAAATGCATATATACACAGAATTTTCCAAAATATTACAATGTTCTTAGACTCAAATCACAAATTACTTCATGATAAGGCATCTATACCAAAGCTGAAACACTAGAGGGTGCCATAACCAAAGAAAAATGTAAAAAAGCACAGGGAATTTCAGATTGCTTCAAAGTCTTCAAATGAAACTAATATCCTTCGACAGAAAAGAAGAATTGGGTGAATCTACTTCACCCAATGCTTTAAAATACATGAACTCTACTATAGGATCTAGATGGGCACCATCCAACAGAAATTTCTGCGATGGAAATGTTCTCAATTTGCACTGTCCAAAACAGAAGCCACTAACCACATGTGGCTATCGACCCCACAAAAATGTGACGACGACGACTAAGGCATTAAAATTAAAATTTTACTTAGTTTGAATTGATTTTAACTTCGATAACCACATGTGGCTGTGGCTACCAGACTGAAGAGTGCAACTCTATGTTCTACTTTTAATTTTTGAAATGGCTTGCTTCTAATCACAGGCATTATACAGCTTTGTTAAAGAAACTTCTAACAGAGTAGGTTTATACAATAATTCAGACCAGGGGCACCTGGGTGTCTCAGTCGGTTAAGCGTCCAACTTTGGCTGAGGTCATGATCTCACAGTTTGTGGGTTCAAACCCCACGTTGGGCTCTGTGCTGACAGCTAGCTCAGAGCCTGGAGCCTGCTTCGGATTCTGTGTCTCCCTCTCTCTCTGACCCTCCCCTGCTCGCGCTGTCTCTCTCTCAAAAATAAATAAAAAACATTAAAAAATTAAAAAAAAATTTAGACCAATCTGTCCCTCGTGAAAATTCAGCATTGCAAAGGTAGAAAAAAGACTGTCAGCTGCCCTACAGATGTTCACGACCAAAAAACAAAGCTTCCTTTTACCCAGTATAGAAGACCCTACCTGCCCAATTCCCCTAGTGTGTTTCTTAATGCCCCAAGTTATAAGAGCTTAAAATAGAAGTCCAAATTAATAAAGTTAAGAAGCCATTGCTATTTAAAAAAGCAAAATCACATTCTAGTGAAAAACACACCAAGGGGCTGAGGGAGCCTAGAGAAGACAAGCTGCGAGGACATCGAGTGGTTCTTGCGACGGGAAGCCTTCAGCCAGTTTGTCAGGTGCCAGAACAAAAAGAGGCAGAGGCCACTGATCGTGAAGTCACACAGCATAAGAAGGGGGCGTCCATGACCATCCAGATAGCGGCCTCGCGAAAAGTCTGGGGACCTAAGGAACACAACTCTCAGCTGCCTTCACTCCAGATTCTTTCTTTATACTACGATCTCCTCTGCTAAAAATAAAGCAAATGCGAGGTGCCTGGGTGGCTCAGTTGGTTAAGCGTCCAACTTCGGCTCAGGTCATGATCTCACCACAGTTGGTGAGTTCAAGCCCCACATCGGGCTCTTTGCTGACAGCTCAGAGTTTGGAGCCTCCTTCTGATTCTGTGTCTCCCTTTCTCTCTCTCTGCCCTTCTCCCACTCATGATCTCTCTCTCAAAAATAAATGAAACATAAAGAAAAATAAAGCTAATGCTGACCCACCTGCCAGAGAAATGTAGTCTATCCACATTGTAAAACATCTCACAGCTCACAACCCTGTGTCAATCAGAGCGCCCTGAATGGGAAAAGGTACCTAATTGAATGCTGATGACAATGATAAAAAGGATTAGAAAACGTATTTGCAACTATTCAGATGCTTATTAACAGCCATAAATATCAATAAAAAGCCGATGAGTTGCTGAAGCTATCCCCAGACTAGAAACAGGGTGGACAGACTAGAAACGGGCGGACGGGGAGTTTAGTATGCCCTGGCATTTGCTAACGGGTCAGAACGCAGCTGGCTCTGTTTTACAGAAAAATCATTTGTCTACAGCTGCTCCCCACATCACCAAAAATCAAATAAGTAGTTGTCATGGGATAGCAAGATCAGAGGCTGCCTCAGTTTCCATGAAGGAGAAAGAACTGAAATTGCTAGAAGGAACATCCCTCCATCTCAGGCACAAAGGACACTTTTATTTCAGATGCTGCTTTCTGTGAAATATAGACTTGTTGCCTGGCTGCTTCTGGAGGGGCCTCAGTCCTGCTGGACCTGCCTCCACACAGCCAGCATTCCGGGACAGCGCTCTGTTAGATCCTGGCGGGCAGTGCAACGCATCGTTTTTCTCTGGAGAGGACTACACTAACACTAGTCTCCGGATAAAATTATGAAGGAAGAAGTGTCGGTACTGCAGATCTAGGAATCAGCAATTCAGTCATCCTTTCACTTGTTTTAGAAATATTCACTGGGGCAGCTGGGTGGCTCAGTCGGTTAAGCCTCCGACTTCGGCTCAGGTCAGATCTCACATTCGTGGGTTCGAGCCCCACGTCGGGCTCTGTGTTGACAGCTAGCTCAGAGTCTGGAGCCTGCTTCTGGTTCTGCGTCTCCTTCTCTCTCTGCCCCTCCCCCTCTCATGCTCTGTCTCTTTCTGTACCAAAAACAAATAAAACATTAAAAAAAATTTTAATTAAAAAAAATTTTTTTTTTTAAATATTCACTGAAGGGGCGCCTGGGGCGTCCGACTTCGGCTCAGGTCATGATCTCGAGGTTTGAGTTCGAACCCTGCATTGGGCTCTGTGCTGACAGCTCAGAGTCTGGAGGCTCTTTCAGATTCTGTGTCTGCCTCTCCCATGCTCATGCTCTGTCTCTCAATAATAAATAAAAGCGTTAAAAATAATTTTTTGAAAAATACTCACTGAATTCTTATCAGGTACTCCTAGATTATTTTAGCAATAGCATTCCAAGAAAAACTGGGACTGGCAGCTCTTATCTTATTTTTAGTTAAAAAATGTCTTGTTATAGAAGCGACTGTTTAGGTAATTGAGAAAACACAGGTGAGAAAAACCAAAACCTGAGTCACTACCACCTCAGATGGCCACGTTACAAAGTTAACCATGTGGTGTATGTTTCTAGCATCCTTCTTACCCCTGCTGCCGAGTTTCTTATATGGTTGGTTTTGTTTTCTTCACTTTAAAAACAAAAGTGAGGCTACAGTGTACATACTATTTTATTTAAGATTTTATTTTTAAGTAATCTCTACACTCCACGTGGGGTTTGAACTCACAACCCTGAGGTTAGGGTCACATGCTCCACTGACTGAGCTAGGTGTCCTAAGTGTATGTACCATTTTATAAATATTTTAAAATTTAATATATAATAAAATTGCTTACGTGATTAACATTTTCACATCAGTTTTTAATGTTTACAGAGCATTTCCCTGTGAAATTGTACAGTAGTTATTTTACTAATTCCCTAAACATTCAGGTTGTTTCCAAATTTTCACTATTATAAATGGCACTGTGATGACAATTCTAATATTCAATAAATACCTGTTGAATAAATGATTTACTGAGTCTCTACATAAATCTGATTATGTCCTCAGTTTCTAAAGGACGTGAAACTTTGTCTAATCACAGTTATAATTCTGGACTTGCGATCACAGCAGGCATGGAAAAGTAAATGCAGTAAAAACAGCAATCTAGACATAAAAGTAAGCACATAACCTGGCAGTGGATGGAGCCCAGAATGAAAATACCAATCTTGACAATGAAAAAGGAAGGCATGGCCCCCAGAAGGTAGAACATAGGAATAAGGAAGTAAGTGAAGGGGTACCCACATCATTTTACAAAATGACAAGTTGAAACCATATTGAAAGTTGACAGATCTGGGGTGCCTGGGTGGCTCAGTTGGTTGAGAGTCTGGGTTTGGCTCAGGTCATGATCTCACGGTTCGTGGGTTCGAGCCCCACATCAGGCTCTGTGCTGACAGCTAGCTCAGAGCCTGGAGACTGATTCAGATTCTGTACCTCCCTCTCTCTCTGATCCTCCCATGCTCACGCTGTCTCTTTCTGTCTCTCAAAAATAAATTTTAAAAAACATTAAAAAAATTTAAAAAAGGAAGTTGACAGATCGAAAAAATAAAAATTTATCTCTTACAAGTTTAAAATTAATTAATCAGTCTAAAAATAATATAAATATCAACGAATAGGAGATGGAGAGAGGAAGAGGCAGTAAAAGTGAGTTAATTTTTCACATCAGGCTGTCAGTGAGAAGCCCATTCAGATCCTCTGTCCCCTTTTCTCTCTGCCCCTCATTCACTCAAGCCCCTCCCTCACTCATGCTCTCAAAAATAAATAAACCTTAAAAAATTTAAAAAAACAGAAATAGGGAATATTAAAAAACAGAGGGGGAAGGGGACAGATGATCTAAAGTGGACTCTGTGCTGACAGCAGAGAGCCTGATGTAGGGTTTGAACTCACGAATAGTGAGATCATGACCTGAGCTGAAATCAGCCACTTAACTAACCAGCCATCCAGATGCCCCAGTGAAACAGCTTTTAAACACTGTCTTTAGATGGTAAGATTGGGAATGGGAAGAAAAGAGGTGAGGCAAGGGACATGTTTTTTTCACCATAAGCTTTCCCCTCCTTTCTGATTTTTTAACATCCAGATGAGGGCTGGTTAAAGAATTTGTTAACTACTGGGGTGTCTGGGTGGCTCAGCTGGTTGAGCATCTGACTCTGGCTTTCAGCTCTGGTCATGATCTCATGGTTTGTGGGTTCAAGCCTCATATCAGGTTCCATGCTGGTAGTGCAGAAGACTGCTTGGGATTCTCTCTCCCTCTCCTCCTCCTCCTCCTCCTCTCTCTGGCCCTCCCCCACTTTTGCCCACCTCCAGGCTCATGCTCTCGTTCTCTCAAAATTCACTTTGGCTCCCATTAACTATATCCTTCTATCCTTTTTCTTTTCTTTTCTTTTCTTTTTTGAAAGAGCGTGCAAGTGGGAGAGAGGGGCTGAGAGAAAGATTATATTAAGCAGGTTCCAAGATCAGCATGGAGCCCAACGCAGGGCTTGATCCCACGACCCTGGAATCACAACCTGAGCCCAAATCAAGAGTCAGATGCTTACCTGACTGAGCCACTCAGGAGCCCCTGTATCCTTCTATCTTGATAGCTAGTCAGACTCAACTGCACACAGAGCTTTCCTTTAACCAGAAACAAAGTTAAAAATACATTAAGACCTTGGAGACCATCTAGTCTGATTTTTCTCGTTTTAGAGAGTTAGCTGAGACCCAGAAGAGTTAAACGAAGCACTACTCGAAGTCCCGTCTCTAGTTAGTGGCACAACCGACATTCAAACCCACATCTCTTGCCCCCAGTCAAGCGCGCCTTTCGTTCCGGCAGAGGCCTAGCCTGTGTCCTGCGGCGCGGTCTATACTATTGGCTTGGGCTCCTCAACTGCTATCCCACACTATTACGTCTGTATCTTCAAGCCAAAATTTGGCTTTTACTCAGGGTGCAGTGAGTTTGTATTATGATAAATTTGCGTTATAAATATGCACGTTGGAGGCAGCTGGGTGGCTCAGTCAGTTAAGCATCGGACTTCAGCTCAAGTCATAATATCTTGGTTCGTGAGTTCAAGCCCCACACGAGGCTCTCTGCTGCCGGTGCAGAGCCCCCCTTCTGATGCTCCTTCTCCTTCTCTTTCTGCCCCTCCCTCACTCATTCTACCTCTCTGAAAAATATATACACATTAAACAATTATAAATCTACATGTTAAAGTACTTTTCCTTTTTTATAATTTTTTTTAGTGTTTTTTATTTTTGAGAGATAGAGAGAGACAGTGCAAGCAGGGGAGGAGGTTAGAGAGAGGGAGACACAGACACAGAATCCGAAGCAGGTTCCAGGCCCTGAGCTGTTAGCACAGAGCCTGACACGGGGCTCAAACCCATGAACTGTGAGATCATGACCTGAGCTAAAGCCGGCCACTTAACCGACTGAGCCACCCAGGTGCCCCTGAAATACTTTTTCAAAACTGCACCTGCAGTCACCCACCCCAGGCTTTCTACAATGTTTCCTGATCCCCCCACCATCCCTGCCTGAAAGGATACAGCTCCTTTGAGGACTGGCCTCTAAAGCCGAGAGGCCTCATGGCATCCTTCCCAGGCGCAGGAGTATATGCATGATGTCTCCAAAGCCATGTCTTGTGAAGCGATGTCTTCCGTGAGCACCAGGATTGGCAACTGGTGTCATGGTTTTCCTTCAGCCAGATTAAATGATTTAGCTAACTACAGTCTCACTTTTAACAGATGGAAAGAGAACAGGTTAAAAAAAATTTTTGAGGAAAAGGGAGAATTGTGCACGTTACTTTTGTTTGTAATGATTTATATCATTTTATAAAAATTGTTTTAAAATTGATCTTTAGGGGCGCCTGGGTGGCTCGGGTCATGATCTCACAGTGTCTGTGTTCGAGCCCTGCCTCAGGCTCTGTGCTGACAGCTCAGAGCCTGGAGCCTGTCTTCAAATTCTGTGTCTCCCTCTCTCTCTGACCCTGCCCTCCTCATACTGTCTCTTTCTCTCTCTCAAAAATAAATAAAAAACATTTAATAAAATAAAATCTATTTTTAAATGGTATGAAAGTCCCAATTATTTATATAGATTATGGAAAAATGAAAATAAAAACTGGTAAAACGGGGATGAGACCAATCACTGAAAATCAAGTATATGCAGAGTGGTCAAGAGCTAATAACCAAAACTCCAGTCAGTATCTACTGTATTTGTACACAATTTATGGATGGTGTATTTATTGTCTTGCTAATTTAAAATAAGTGGTACTGGATGGTTCAAGAACGGTTTGTGAGAACTGAGGCTGGAAGGCAGTCAGGCAACTAATTCAGGGTCCCTGAGGAAGCACTCATGGGCACCCGAGCTAAGACAATGGGGAGGCAAAGCATGTGGTAAATATCTAGGTGGTGAACATGCAAAGAAAGGACTTAGTGAACAATGGGATATGAACAGTGAGAGCAAAGTC
>NC_043701.1:22279406-22281239 GCF_006229205.1 Suricata suricatta
TACTGGATGGTTCAAGAACGGTTTGTGAGAACTGAGGCTGGAAGGCAGTCAGGCAACTAATTCAGGGTCCCTGAGGAAGCACTCATGGGCACCCGAGCTAAGACAATGGGGAGGCAAAGCATGTGGTAAATATCTAGGTGGTGAACATGCAAAGAAAGGACTTAGTGAACAATGGGATATGAACAGTGAGAGCAAAGTCAGTCCGGGATGATGCCCACTTGTCCGGCAGGGGCAGCGAGTGGCTCGGTAACAAGGCAAGGAGCCGCGAAGGAGCAGAACTACAGAGGAAGACAATTTGTGACAACAGTCACACGAGCTACCCCAACAGGCACCCAGAGCTGGAGCTGTGATGCATAGCTATTGTGTTCTTCCAATTGCTCAAACCCCAAAAACCTTGGAGCCATTCTGGACTCTCCGCTTTCACTCTGCCCTGCATCAAAGCACCAGAAAATCCAAGGAGTTCTACCCTCAACGCATGCACAATTTAACCACATCTCACTGCCTCCACTGCTGCCCTCCGGGCCAAGCTGTGCTTATCCTTCAGTAGCCTTCTAAGTGGTCTTCAAGCTCCCACCCTTCCCCTCATGTCAGTCTGCTCTCACAGAGCAGGCCAAGTGAGCCTTTAAAAACATAACTCAGAAAATCGGACCCCATCCCTGCCCTGCTCAAAACCTTCCAGACTGCCTGTTTCATTCAGACTAAAATCCAAGGATCTTATGTAGCCCTTAAAGCCCCACAAGCCTGACCCTGGCAAACCTCTCTGACCTCATCTGCCCCTTCTCCCCCACCTTTAGGGCCCCTCAGGCATATGGGCCATTTTGCTATTCCTCCATCACACCAGGCATGCTCCTGCCTCGGCATATTTGCATTAGCTGTTCTCATCATCTTCCATCAAGTAGTCTATGCTACCGCCCTCATTTCCTGCAGATCTGAGCTCAGATATCTGGTCAGAAAGGCCTTCCTTAAACAATATTTCTTTCTGAAATATTTCGTGTGTGTGTGTGTGTGTGTGTGTGTGTGTGTAGCTTTTGTTGATTGTTTATCTCCCTCTGGTAAGATGCAACAACCAAGAAGGCAGGGATTTGTTTTGTTCATTGCGGTCTCCTCTGTCTGCATCAGTGTTTCACATAGTAGGTGATAATCATGCCTGTGTTGAATGAATGAAATCTCTTGAATCTCTTGGCACGTTATCATCTCAACTCTTCTTTCACTGTATTCGGTATAGTTGACTTCTCCCTTCATCTGGCTACCCTGACACTACTGTCTTCTGATTCTCATCTTTTCTAACTTTCTCATTCTTCTTTGTATGTTACTGTTTTTACCTCCTTTATATACCCTTTGATTATCCCCAAGTTTCTTTGCTTCTTTTATTGTCCAACTTTACATATTTACAACAGTTGCATTCATGTCCTGGTCAGTCTTATTCATGCTGGCTGCCTTCTCGGCCATCTCCCCATTGATGAATCCCAAACATACCCCTGCATCGCAGCTCCAGCTCTGGGTGCCTGTTGGGGTAGCTCGTGTGACTGTTGTCACGAACTGTCTTCCTCTGTAGTTCTGTTCCTTCGCGGCTCCTTGCCTTGTTACCGAGCCACTCGCTGCCCCTGCCGGACACGTGGGCATCATCCCGGACTGACTTTGCTCTCACTGTTCATATCCCATTGTTCACTAAGTCCTTTCTTTGCATGTTCACCACCTAGATATTTACCACATGCTTTGCCTCCCCATTGTCTTAGCTCGGGTGCCCATGAGTGCTTCCTCAGGGACCCTGAATTAGTTGCCTGACTGCCTTCCAGCCTCAGTTCTCACAAACCGTTCTTGAACCATCCAGTA
>NC_043701.1:22281339-22312009 GCF_006229205.1 Suricata suricatta
GACTTTGCTCTCACTGTTCATATCCCATTGTTCACTAAGTCCTTTCTTTGCATGTTCACCACCTAGATATTTACCACATGCTTTGCCTCCCCATTGTCTTAGCTCGGGTGCCCATGAGTGCTTCCTCAGGGACCCTGAATTAGTTGCCTGACTGCCTTCCAGCCTCAGTTCTCACAAACCGTTCTTGAACCATCCAGTATCACTTATTTTAAATTAGCAAGACAATGCAAGGGATTCAATACATTTCACTCATTCAACACATGCATGATTATCACCTACTATGTGAAACACTAATACAGACAGAGGAGACCGCAATGAACAAAGCAAATCCCTGCCTTCTTGGATGTTACATCCTACCAGAGGGAGAGAAACAACCAACAAAAGCTATATGTGTATACATAAATAAGTTAAAGTAACCACTGGAGAGACTCGAGAATGTGCTCTATAAATTACTATTTACGTATTCTTTATTCTCTTTTCTTAAGAGCTGCTGTAGTGTAAACAGAAAGAAACCAGAACTTGGAGTCAGAAATGCTTGGTTTTGATTTAGAGTTGCATAACCTTGGGGGTTGGGGGGATCCTAAAATTTCCATGAGCTTCTGTTTTATCATCTGCAAAACTGAGAATGAGAATGCCCACCCCGCAGGGTAGTACTAGCTAACATTTACTGAGTCCTTATAACTAAATGCTGGATGTTCTTCTAAGACTTTTACCTCATGTAATCCTCAACTTTATGAGGTGTTGTTAATTATCATCCTCAATGACATAATATGAAATGAAGCACAATAAGGTTAAGTAATTGTTCTAGAGCAAACAGGGAGCAGGAGAAACAAAATTTAAATCTTGACAATATGCATACTGCCTTTATAGTTTACAAAACGTGTTCACACATCTTATGTTTTTTAAGTAGGTATAGCACAGTATTAGAAAAAATAAAGTTGCTTTCTGTAGGTCCAAAACAGATCAATTTCATATGGTTCAACCTTAACTATTATGCTATTGCCACCTTAGAAAATGAAATATGAATTTTTTTAAACTACAAGGCACTATGGAAGGTATTATTTTAGGCAACAACAAACAGAACCACACTAAGAATTATTAATACAGGATGCCTGGGTGGCTCAGTCAGTTAAGTGTCCAACTCTTGGTTTCAGCTCAAGTCAGGATCTCACAGTTACCGAGTTCGAGCTATGAGTCAGGCTCTGTGCTAACAGAGCAGAGCCTGCTTGGGGCTCTCTCTTTCACTCACTCTCTCTCTGCTCCTCCTGCATCCTCCCTCCCTCCCTCTCTCTCTCTCTCTCTCTCTCTCTCTCTCAAAAATAAATAAATAAATTTTAAAAAAGAAAAACAGATTATTAATACAACTGTGACACTGAAAGTAGTATGAAAGGGATCAGACTATATATCCAGGAATCCACTCAAACTACACATCAATTAATAATCGAATCAATAAAAAGTCCATTATATATATGTCCATTATAAATAACCCACATTTCTATTTGCAGCTTTGGTATTTCGAGGATGAATCTTCTGAAAGGTATGGAGACAATCGCAAGCAGACATCATTTTCCCCCATGGCACTGATCACCATCTGATGTAATGTTTTCTCAGCCCATTAGAAAGTAAGCTCACGAGGGCAGAGTTTCCTGTTTTATTCAAGTGCTGTGTCCTCAGCACCTAGAAATTATCCAAAGGTCACAGTAATCACTCAAATTCATTTGCTGAAAAACTGAGAAATTAGAACTTCCTAAAGTACTTGGACAAGAATACATGAAATACATTTTAAGACACAGATAAATAGTACCCAGAGATTTTGTAATGTAAATAATAGCAAATAAAACCACCTTTCTGAATGGCATAAGATGTAACAGTTTCTGCCTATAAACATTTCAAAAAAGTGTCAGACATCTACATTTTGAGTACTACCCATTCAGAAATAAAAATCCCCACATTTGCTTTGTGAGTAATCCATCCATTAAAATAAACTATATCTTGAATTACTTACAAAATTAAATTTAGGATCGTATATAATCAAAGTTACAAACAGTAGTAAGAAGGAAAAAAATCATCTTAGAATCCTAGATTAGAAAACAAAGTTAGAGAAAAGTAAAAAAGCACATATGTTTCACGACTGAAATAAATAAAATTTAGAAAGTGGTTGAATATAGAATTAAAATGCCTCCACTTAAAACTAGAAATAACACTTCCCTTTTAGAATGTGTTTAACCTGTACGAGATATTCCTAAGCTAACAGGGGGAGTGGAACGCAACCCTAAGTTTCTAAAGGAACAAAAGCTCCATAAATAACATTTATACTATATTCTCTATTCAAAAAAACCAAACAATTGTTTCTGTGACTATCAAATGTTGCATCCATTTAGAGTAAGTGTTTGAAGGATTATAGAGTACTGCACAAAGCAGGTAATAATCATCCTGTAAGAATAAATAAAATTTTTTTTCACTACGAGTTTCCCAATGTGATCTTTGATAAAATTTTAAAAAACAGGGAAAAGGGACCATCAAATGTAATTTACCATATACATTTATGAGCAGCCACTTGGCCCTGGCCACAAAAGACATCCTGCAGCTGGCTGTCAAACCACTAAAGGCTGCTTGTCACCCACCTTCCTAATCTCTTAGAACTAAGCTCACTGAGGTCAAAACAAGTCAACTGCCTTTCTCACCAGCAGTAATATACTGGAATAAAAGTGTCAAGTATAATTCTGGCTGCCAAGATTTTGTGCTTAAGAACAGACTCGTAACTATTAAAGGGGACATTAAATTAGAGCTATTGCCTAAAAGGACTATCTACATCTGTAGCTTAATTGGGATTATATTTCTGAGGTCTTGATCAGTAATCAGACCAGAGGAAAGAGAACTAACTGGGGTGGGGGCCGGGGTGCACAAATAGCACAACCCCAAAAGGAATGAATAAAGAGTAAACTATTAAAAAAAAATTACCATGCCAGTAGCAATAGGTAAATACAACTAGGGTTATACTTTACAACTGATTCCATGGGTTATGCCACAAGGAACATTCACGCCAACCTAGTACAGGAGGAATACTACAGAAGTATTAAAGTGTGAGGTAGCTGTGTCCTGACTTAGAAAACATCCACAATATACATTTGAAATTGAAAAAAAAAATAGATGATAAAATCTGCCAAAATGAGTGTGGTCTCATTGAAAATAAAAAAGTATGGATATGGTTATGAGAAAACAAAATAATCTAGAAAGATATACTGAAACTATTAAGAATCCTTTTGTACAGAATGGAATTACGAAGACTATTTTTTTAATATAACTTTTTCCCTTTAAAATAATAAGCATGGGGACGCCTGGGTGGCTCAGTCGGTTAAGCGTATGACTTCGGCTCAGGTCATGATCTCACATTCGTGGGTTCGAGCCCCACGTCAGGCTCTGTGCTGACAACTCAGAGCCTGGAGCCTGTTTCAGATTCTGTCTATCCCTCTCATCTCTGATCCTCCCCAGCTCATGACGTCTCTCTCTGTCTCTCAAAAATAAGTAAAAAACAGAAAAAAAAAAGTTTAACATAATAAGTATCTAATTACTTTTATAATGGAGGTGGGGGTGGTGATTTCCAGGTCTAGGAAAGAAAGGACAAATACCTCTCTCTCCCCCTTTACCAAACGAATAATCTGAGGATGGCTTCCAAGCTCATTGAATCGCAGAGACACATGTACAGACTGTCAAGGCTGCATAGTGTTCTGTGGGAATTCTTTAAGCAGAATCCTACGTGGAACCTGAAAACATAACGTAAAAGTAGAACTCTTCTTATTGAGGGAGCTGGGAAACATGGACACCTATACTCATTCCTCCTCCTCCTCTCCTGCAAGGCCTTCTGAGGCTCCTTAGGACTCCCCAGAGCACAAGGAGAAACTCTCTGATTAATGCAAGTCTTCCACTGTGCAGCTGGGAAATTGAGGCCCAAGGGTGAGTTTCCTGTGAAGGCGAGAGGGTCAAGTAGGCAGGTCAAGTAGCATCTCTAAAGATGCAAGAGATACTGAAGTCCAAACCTGAAGGGTAAAATCGAATTCCATAAAGACTCCAAACAGCTTAAAAATAATAAACAAAATCTCATAGGACAAATTTTAAGAGGGATAAACATACCACTCTGAACTTTGGTCTAAAAAACAATTATTGCAGAAAAACATAGGATGATGAAGACTTATACCATTATCATACACATAAAAAAGATTCAGGGGTGCTTGGGCACCTTGGTGACTATCGCTTAAGTGTCCAATTCAATCTTGGCTCAGGTAGTGATCTCACAATTTGTGAGATCCAGCCCTGCATTGGGCTCTGTACTGACAGCATAGAGCCTGCTCAGGATTCTCTCCCTCCCTCCCTCCCTCCCTCCCTCCCTCCCTCCCTCCCTCCCTCTCTCTCTCTCTCTCTCTCTCTCTCTCTCTCTCAAAATAAACAAATGAACAAACAAACTTTAAAAAAAAGATTCAAGGATTTGATTCACACTACACTTAGCATGGAAATGAGCATATGACAAGCAACACATGTAAATGTGGATAATCAGAGGTGGTCTCTGCATCAGCTTGACCACAAGTTAGTTAACACATAGTGCAGTATTGGTTTTAGGAGTAGAAGTTAGTGATTCATAACACTTATATGTAACACTCAGTGCTCCTCCCAACAAGTAGGCACTTTACCTTTTAAAGATGTAGAAAAACCCCAATATTATAAGAAACATTTGGAAAAAATACAGATGTCTAAGCCTAGAGAGGAAAGGACTTTAGGGAAATGACCTCCCAAATATTAGAGGGCATATCATAAGGAAGAGGAATTATAAATAGTGTATGGCCCCAATGAGAAAAATAGGCCAGAAGTTAGGGTAGGAAGGGCAGAATTCTGGTCAACAGATCATTCATCTAACAGGGGTGTGAAGACAGTGAGTTGTCAGAAAACAAGTTCTCCCATCATTACACACCGGAGTGCAAAGCACACATCACCACTCGGGGGCGCTGGAGAGGTGGTCTTGTGCACACCCTGACTCAAACTACTATGCAGAAACTAAAGAGCAAAAAACTCAGATTCTGCACCATGGGGTCTATATCAGGGAGGCTGTTTCAGGCAAAATGGATACATACCCCGAAAAAAATGTGATTCAGTCCTTGCCCTTCACTTACTGGGAGCATATAGTCTTCTGCTCTATAATTCTACTGCATTTGGGGATGTGTACAAATGTACACACAAACAGAATCATGCATAGTATAAAACTAGCTTTAACCAAAGGGTCAGTCTTCTTTGAGATCTGTAACAGTAGAAGCTGAAAGGCTTTCCTAGAGAAATGTAGGGAAACACCAAAACCCTTCAGCTGTCATAGTCTTAAAACATTTCATATAGTTTCCTTATTAACAAATTGCAAAGGAAAGCAGGTTTTATTAATGCGTTGCTTCATCTCTGAAGATTGTGTACAGTGAAACTGATAATGTAACAACACCTTTACTGAATGTTGTAATCTCAGTCACCCATAATATAGCCAAGAGAGCCTGGGAAAGGATTTTAGTTTTGACTTACAACTTTGCCTTATTTGCATGCTATTCTAACAAGTGTAGTTCTGATTCCCCAGGCTAATGCAGCAGAAGTGATAAAGCAAGGTAAAGAGGGTAAGAACAAAAAACAAAAAGGAGACAAGAACAAAGTACCAGCAGCTGGTATTATGGAAGGACAGCCAGCACTACAGACCTCAAGTGCTTATAAGGGCGTCATCCTGTCACAGGACGAGCATTCCTGTACATATCTGAGAAACGTGTTTTTCACAATGCATGAGCAACCTAAAATACATACGGCAGTCACTCTGGAAGACAGTTTGGCAGTTTATTATAAAACTAAACACACTCTTACTATATGATCTAACAATTACACTTGGTGGTATTTAGCCAACTAAGTTGAAACCTTACATAGACACAAACACTGGCACATAAATGTTTATAATAGCTTTATTCATAATTGCCAAACCAGGATATCCTTCAATAGGTGAATTAATAAACAAATTGTGGCCCACCCAGAAAATGGGATGTTATTCAGCTGTAAAAACAAATAGGCTATCAGGCCATAAAACATGGAGGAAACTTAAGTGTGCATTGCTAAGTGAAAGAAGCCAATCTGAAAAGCCTACCTACTATAATAATTCCAACTATATGACACTCTGTAACAGGCAAAACTAGGGACACAGTAAAAAGATTAGGGCTGGGAAAAAGGGAAAGAAGGACCTCAGGGGATTTGGGGGACACTGAAACCATTCTATATGATACCATAATGGATGACACATCATAATACACCTGTCAAAACCCAAAGGCTGTACAATGTAGTGAATCCTAATGTAAGCTATGGCTTTTAATGTTGGTTCATCAACTGTAAGAAATTTACCACACTAAAACAAGATGTTAATAGAAGGATGGGGTGGCGAAGGAGTATACAGGAACTTACTATATCTTCCTCTCCATTTTTCTACTAAAACTCCTCTTAAAAATAAAGTATATTAATTTTTTAACTGTATGTCAAAAATCAAAGTTCCCATAAGAAATCATGGTAAAGGTGGGAGACAGGAACTTTCAGGCACTGCCAGGAGTTCCTCTAATCTAAATCACCATAGCCTATAGTTACATAATGCTGCAGGGTAATATATTACTTTATTTTCATAGTTTCCATATAATATATATCTATTCTTAAAATATGGTTTATATGTAAAATGCATACATAGCTTACAGTTTATAGTAATTATCCAGTGCTAAATACATTTGAATGTATGGAAGGTATGGTGGTAGGAAAGAGTGAAGAAATCAGTAGTTGGGACACCTTCATCTAATGAAAAGATAATGTTGCTGTTAAAGCCTTCCCAGCACTACCAATAAAGTTCAACTCAAGAAGAGCACAAGAGTTCAGAAGCACGGAGGCCAAAAGAAGCTCCAATACAGTTCAGTAATCAGTGCTTTCCACAGCAAAATCAAGTTGCCAAGATAAAATTATAAAAAGTACACAGTAGGGGCGCCTGGGTGGCTCAGTCGGTTAAGCCTCCATCTTGGGCTCAGGTCATGATCTCACATTCGTGGGTTCAAGCCCCGTATCGGGCTCTGTGCTGACAGATGAGAGCCTGGAGCCTGCTTCTGATTCTGTGCCTCCCTCTCTCTCTGCCCCTCCCCACTCATGCTCTGAATCTCTCTGTCTCAAAAATAAACATTAAAAATTTTTTTAAAAGTACATAGTATTCTGGTTGAAACTGTACAGAAATACACATTGTGGGTTTTTCTCATTTTAACACTTTTTAGGGAGGTGCCTGGCTGGCTCAGTCAATACAGCATGCAACTGTGAATCTTACGGACATGAGTTCAAGTCTCATGTTGGCGTGGAGCTACTTAAAAAAGGTTGGTTTTTGGGTTGTTTTTTTTTTAGTTTTTCTAAAACTTAGTGTTTACTCTTGTGTTGTATGGGTTTAGTCAAATGACATATCCATCACTATATGACAGCGTTCACTATCCTAAAAGCCTCTGTGTTCTGCCTATTCACTTCCCCTGTCCCTACCAATGGTCACCGCTAAACTTTTTTTCACCATAGTTTTGCCTTTTCTAGAATCTCACATAGTTAGAACCATACAGCATGTAGCCTTTTCAGATGGACTTCCTTTGCTTAATAATACGCATTTAAGGTTCTTCCATGTCTTTTCATGGCTTGATAGCTTATTTCTTTTGAGAGCTGAATATTCCATTGTATGGACGTACTTGTTACCGATTCTTTCTTTCACAGATCTTGCCTTTGGTGTTGTCCCTAAAAAGTCATCACCATACTCTTGATCATCTAGATTTTCTTTCTTTTTTAAAAAAATGTTTAAATGTTTATTCATTTTTAAGAGAAAGAGAAAAAGAGAGCACCTGAGCAAGGGAGGGAGAGAGAGAGGGAGACACAGAATCTAAAGCAAGCTCCAGGCTATGAGCTGTCCGCACAGAGCCCCACACGGGGCTCAAAGCCACAAACTACGAGATCATGACCTGAGCTGAAGATAGACACTTAACTGACTGAGCCACCCAGGCGCCCTGATCATCTAGATTTTCTATGTCATCTTCTAGTTTTGTAGTTTTATATTTTACATTTAGGACAATGATCCACTTTGAGTTAATTCTGGGGAAGGGTGTAAAGTCTGTGTGTAGGTTCATTTTTTGGCATGTGGATATCCAATTGTTTGGCATGTGGATATCCAATTGTTCTAGCATCGTTTGTTAAAGAAGTTCTCTTTGCTCCACTGTATGGCCTTCGCTCCTCTGTCAAAAATCAGTTGACTATATTTATGGGGATCTATTTCTGAGCTATTCTGTTCCATTGATTTGTCTATTCCTTCAATACCACACTGCCTTGACTACTATAGCTTTACAGTCAGTCCAGTAGTATCAGTCTTCTGACTTTGTTCTTCTTCAATTTTTTGTTACTTATTTTGGGTCTTTTTCCTCTCCGTGTAAACTTTAGAATCAGGTTGTCAGTATCCATAAATTAACTTGGTAGGGCTGTGACTGGGATTGCACTGAATCAATAGATCAAAAGGTGCTTTAATTAAGGCATGGGGACAGGACCCAGGGGATCAACTTAATGACATCCTGACAATATTGAGTCTTCCTATACATGACTATGGAATCTAGCTCTATTTATTTAGTTCTTCTTTTACTTCTTTCATCAGTTTTATAATTTTCTTCATATAGATTTTGTCCTTATTTTGTTATATGTATACCTAAGTATTTCATCTTTTTCATTTTTTAAAATAAAAAAATGGTTAAAACCAAACAGTACTTAGGTTTAGAGATAAGCATCACTTATCTGGTAAATCTGTTCAGTATAAAAATTTCTCATGTAAGTTTAAAAATATGTTAAACAATACTACCTCTTTTCAGATGCCTTTTTTTTTTATTAAGTTTATTTCTGAGAGACCCAAAGACAGGATGAACAGGGGAGGGTCAGAGAGAGAGGGAGAGAAAAAGAGAATCCCAAGCAGGCTCAGCACAGAGCATGATGTGGGGCTCGAACCCAAGAACCATGAGATCATGACCTGAGCCAGAACAAAGAATCAGATGCTTAGCTTAACTGACTGAGCCACCCAGGTGCCCCCAGATGCAATTGATACAATGTTTCTATACTAAAAAGTGTACCACAACATTTGGTATAGATAGTATATTTTCCAGGTAAATGTCTAACATGTAATGCTCATTCACTTTCTATTCCCAACAAAGAATCAATTAAATGGGGTTAAAGCCTTTATGTGGCTGTTTTGCAATTCTGTGTAATTCATAAAACTGTATTTATTATTAAAAGGTACCAAAAAATACATAAACTTAAGTAGGAAGGGGGAAAGCAAAAAACAAACAAACAAAAATACCCAAATATTAACTGCAGCATCTCTGAATGGCAGGGCTACAAATATTTTCATTTTTGTACTTTATTTTTAAAATTCTCTACAAAGATCACATATTACTTTCACAACTCCATTAAATCAAATATTTACAGCATGTTAAATGAGCAAACTATAGCTACATAAATCAATAAAGATTCTTTGTGTAAAACTGGAAAACATATAAATAGATATCGTCTTTTCCACAGATACAACACATAAAGAGAAAGTTTTTTAAAATGCAGGAGAAAAGGGGAGCGTGGGTGGCTCAGTCAGTTGGGCATCCAAATTCGGCTCGGGTCAAGATCTCACGGTTTGAGTTCGAGCCCCACATCGGGCTCTAGGCTGACAGCTTGGAACCTGGAGCCTGCTTCGGCTTCTGTGTCTCCCTCTCTCTCTGCCCCTTCCCTGCTCACAGTATGTCTCTGTCTCAAAAATAAATGTTTAAAAAAAAATTTTAATGCAGAATGATAAACACCAAATTCAAAATAATGGTTGAAGCTGGGAAGGATGGGAACTTGGATGGAGGAGTGTCCAAGAGGTGTCACTACACCTACGATACTTTAGTTCTTAAACTGGGTAGTAGGTACATGGTATTCATTATATTGTTCTACATCCTTCTTTATGTCTGGAGTATTTCAAAAATTTTTTAAAGCAGCAGCTACAGAAGTTATGCCAAAGCAGAAGTATCTAACCCCAATCTCTTCAAACTACTTAACTGCAATATGGTACTGGAGGATAAAAGAGAGAAATGTATCCTTTATAAGTGAGAAAATTCTTTAGCAATTTTAAAGCAGGGTTCTGAAGGTGGTTTGTCGTGTATATTTACAAGTAAACAACAATCTGAAATCTATATTTCTTAAAATATCTGTAGCAAACATCCTAATCTGTACCTTGCACATAAGCTCAAAATTAAATCTGTCCAATGTAATATAAAAATTATTTTGGGTATAGCCTCATTTTACATTTCCACTTACAACCCTATTTGAAAGCAGACTTTTTCCTTTAGTCAGTTTAAAAACAGTAAACTTTGAAAGATATTGTAAAAATAAGATTAACTTCTGAACTGGTACTTTCCAACTTGGTGGATTTAAAATGGATTCTAACCAGGACATGACATCTATCACAAGAAAGGCCACAGGAGTGGCTCTTGTAGTAACAACCCCTCTCACATTGTTACATAGCTATGATAATGACCAAAGTTTAGGTAATGCCTATCCTACCCTAGTTTTCCGTAGTATTCACTATAATTTGAAGCAGGGACTTTCAAGGACAAAAGGTAAATTCACAAGATCTTTAAAAAAAAAAAAAAAACTCCTTAAAGGAGATTCAGTAACTTTCAACATGAAACCAAAAAGTGTACTGTTGAAATGCCTTCACTTATCTCTTACAATCTCTACTTGAGATAGGAATAAAAGGTTTTAAAAAGTAAGGATGGGTGGGGGTAGGAAAAGACCTGCTTGGTTTAAGAACTAGTACTGTTCCTCCCTATTTCCACCTTCGATTCCACTGCCCATTCCTACAACCTAGCCCTAAACCAGCAAGAGACTTGTTACAAACAAATCACCAGAAAACAAAAGGAGTACTATTTAGTAAACTGAAATTAATCAAAATGTAGCAAGATAGACTGAGGCTTCCACACTAAAAGAAAAGGATATATCATGCCATTTTTAGAACCCAATGCTTTGCCCCAAACAAAAGGAGAAAATAACAGTCCACAATCACAGTAGGGTATCCATTAGACAAGCTCCCTAAAGGGAAAAAATGACTCTATTAAAACTTCCTACCTGGATCTGCAGTTTACAGGAACACAAGACTTTTATTTACCATTCTTTATAAAAGATTATTGTTTTTAACATTCACCTTCTGTGACCCTTTTTGAAAAGATTTTACTAGATCAAGCAGTGATCTATAGACATTTAAATGACATTTGCTTTTCAGATCAAATCCACTGGACTTGAGGATCCTCACTTAGATCACTACAAATTTAAGGACCCAAAAACTAGAGGACTTCTGAACAGAAGCCTAACAAGAGTAGGACTGTTGGCTCCACAGGTACTTGCGCACGTGTGTCCATTCCCTGGGCTTCTCTGAAACCTGGTAATTCTGGTTTTAATATCACCTTATATTTAGTGCATTTCATAATTTTCCAAATACATTATCATCCATACTTCATTTGACCCTCTTACCCTCAACAACTGTCTGTGGAAAAGCTGCCTATTCAAGACTGCCTATATTCTTTTACTCACCAAGTTTTGTCCTGTTTAAATGTCCTATCATGTTCACTAAACAAATATTTTTTAAGCACCTTTTCTGTTTAAAATCCTGGAGCAGAAACTGAAGAAGGACATCTGAATAATTAGTTTAACCCTCAAATAGCTTATAGCAGTAGTTCTCAAAGTGAACCGTGGAACCCTAGGACCCCTGAGACTTCTTCAAGGGATCCATGAGATAAAATCTTTTGTGTAGTAACTGTGATGCTGTGATTTATAAGAAAAATATATTTGGTCATCCAGATAATTGGGTGGGGGCATACATTCACACATATAAAGGTTTTTATTTTAGTTCCATTAGAGCTAACATACAGTGTTATATTAGTTTCAGGTGTACAATATAGTGATTCAATAATTCTATACATTACTGAGTGCTCATCACAATAAGTATCCCTGCCATCTGTTTCATCCATCCCCCTTCTGGTAACCAGTATATTCTCTAGCTCTACCCTTGTTGTTGCAAATGGTAAGATTTCATTCTCTTTTACTGCTGGATAATATTCCATTGTGTGTATACACCACATCTTCTTTATCCACTTATCTTTGGATGGGCACTTGGGCTGCTTCCATATCTTGACTATTGTACATAATGCTGCAATAAACACAGGAATGCATGTATCTCTCTGAATAAGTGTTTTTGGGAGTTCCTGGGTGGCTCAGATGTCTAAGCCTGTGACTCTTGATTTCACGATCACAGTCTGAGCTCAAGCCCCAGATAGGGCAGTGCTGAGGGTGGAGTCTGCTTAAGGTTCTCCCTCCCTCTCCTTTTGCCCCTCCCCCACGCTCTCCTTCAAAAACAAACACCCAATTCCAAATGTTTGTGTTTTTTTAATGTTTATTTATTTTTGAGAAAGCAAGCACATGCAGGGGAGGGACAGAGGGAGGGAGACACAGAATCTGAAGCAGGCATTAGGCTCCGAGCTAGCTGTCAGCTCAGAGCTAGACTGACCTACCCAAGAGCCCCATGAAATTAGTGTTTCTGTATTTGAGGGTAAATGCCCAGTAGTGTGAGTACTGGGTGATAGGGTAATTCAAGTTTTAACTTTTGGAGGAACCATTTATATTTTGATCTCCATGCACAGTTCCTGGTTTACAGCTCCTAAAACTCTTGCAATTTCTGATGTTAAGGTCAATCAACCAACCTATCTTTCTTCTGTTATGTTAATGGAGGCAGCTTTGGGAGCCAGCAAAAGGGCAGGGTGCAACTTTTGGCCCCAGCCCCCCCACCTCCAGGGAGGGGAGAGGGGCTGAAGGTTGAATCAACCAGTGGCCAATGACCTAGTCAATCAGGACTCCATAATAAAACCTCCATAAAAACCCACAGGAGTGGGTCCAGTTTCTATGTTGGTGAACATGCAGAAATGTTGGGAGTGGGGCCTGCCTGTGCTCCTTCCGCCCTCTCCCCATCCCTTGTCTGATGTCTCTCTTTACCTAGCTGTTGATTCATTTCCTTTACCATATACTTCAATAAACTGGTAAAATTAAGTGCTCCCTCAGTTCTGCAAGCCTCTCTAGCAAATTAATAAAACTTGAGAAGGGGGTCGTGGGAATGTCTGATTTACAGCCAGCCAGTTAGAAGACTAGGTAACAAGCTGGATTTGCGATTACCGTTTTGGGTGGGTGGGATTCATTGCAACCTCCAATCTCCAGGGTTGTGGTTGGTATCTGAAGTAGGCAGTCAGGGGTCAGTCTTATGGGACTGAGCCCTTAACCTATGGAATCTGATGTCATCTCCGAGTCAAGTGTCAGAACTGACTTGAATTCTGGTGCCCAAAACTGCTTGGTTGTTATGTGTAGGAAACCACCTCTCCAACACAAGCATACATATATTACAACTGGTCTCAGGACACCTGGGTGGCTCGGTTGGTTGAAGCGTTAGACTTTAGCTCAGATCTGTGGCTTTTGAGTTTGAGCCCACATCAGGCTCTCTGCTGTCAGTGTGGAGCCCACTTTGGATCCTCTGTTACTCTGCCCCCCCAAAAATAATTTTTAAAAAGTTTTTTAATGCTTTATTTTTGAGAGAGAGAGAGACAGAAGTGTGAGCGGAGGAAGGGCAGAGAGAGGGAAACACAGAATCTGAAGCAGGCTCCAGGCTCTGAGCTATCAGCAGAGCCTGACGCAGGGCTTGAACCCACAAACCGCGAGATCATGACCTGAGCCAAAGTAGGCTGCTTAACCAACTGAGCCACCCAGGTGCCCCAATATAAACATTTTTTTTAAATTGGTTTCAGAACTATTTTAACAGCCAAGACATTTGCCTTTCTTCACTGTGGTTATATTTGCACTTAACAGCGCAAAAACAATGGTAGGGTAAAACTACTAGCGCCTTAGCACATGTACTGCATCTTCATGCGCCCATAGTAAAATGGTCAATTTTATTGAAGAATGTGTTGATAAAGAGTAAAAATTTTAATTTTATTACATCTTCACCCTTAAGTTCTTGTCATTTTATTCTTCTGTATAACCAAATGAAAGTGTATTCATAAAGCAATTCTGTTTATTTATTTATTTATTTATTTATTTATTTATTTATTTTTGAGAGACAGAGAGAGACAGTGTGAGCAGGGGAGGGTTGGAGAGAGAGGGAGACACAGAATCTGAAGACAGGCTGCAGGCTCCGAGCCAGGAGCAGAGCCCGAAGCGGGGCTCAAACTCACGAACCGTGAGATCATGACCTGAGCCGAATCTGGACGCTTAACCGACTGAGCCACCCAGGCGCCCTCATAAAGCAATTCTGCATTCAAAAGTGTGCTGTTTCAAAAGTAGATGTATCAGGCTTTGAGCTGCATCTCAATTAGCTATTTCTTCCAAAAAACACCATTTTTACTTCAAAGGGCAGCTAATAGACAAAACTATATGGTTATTCACACCTGGATAAAGGACAGATATTTTTTTCAAAAATAACAAAGTGAGCCTGTCACTTCAAGGAAAATAACTGACAGTATTTGTTGCCAATGATAAAATTTGGTATTTCAAGTGATGATTAGCATTTCAGAAAACTTGTGAGCCTGATAGCTTTCCCTTACTTTTAAAAAGCCTTTTTGGATGAGATCAGTGGTAGTGTTAATGAACATGATTTTTGTGTCAAAATTTGGAAGATATGCCTAACTCAGTAAACTGATATTTTCCAAAATGACCAACGTGTGATGTTATAAAACCATGCATGGGTTAAAAGATTCATTCAAAGTGTATGATAAGCCAATAGACTGGAGCCAAATAACGTACAGTTATGGTTTCTGAATCTACATGGCAACTCACCTTTAAGAAACTAATACTGCTGAGTTTTGGTGTAATATCAAAGAAGAGTATCCACAATTATACTAAAAGGCTCTTAAAATGCTCTTCCCTTTTCCAACTACATATTTGATATGAGATGAGATCTTTTCCAGATACTTCAACCAAAGCAACATATTCAGCAGACTGAATGCAAAACCAGAGAGGAGAATCCAGCCGTCTTCCATCAAGCCAGACTTAAAAAGATTCGCAAAAACTGTAAAACAATACTCAGCATTAAATTTTTGTTTTGGAAAATATAGTTATTTCTATAACATGTAGTGAGTGTACTATTATTTTTTAATTAATTAATAAACATTTAAAATTACTGTTCTAATTTCTTGTAAATATCAAAAGTTATAACCGACATAAACAAAGCTCTGGAGTCCTCAGTAATTTTTAAGGATATAAAAGGGTCCTGAGACCAAAGATTAAGAATCAGTATAATAGGAGAAAACCAGAAAACACAAATCATAACCCAAGGTCGAAAGGGTGATGACCGTCACAGCCCTTCTGTTCTTGGGCATCCCAGCTCTTCCTAAACTAGGCCTATGCTACCTACTAGGCCCTCGAAATAATTTACTTGGCCCTGCTGGCAATCAAACTGAGTAAGTCTTTAAGCAAGCATAAAAAGGGCTTAAGCAATACCAAGATAATATGTTAAACCAATTTGAAATGATGTTTTTCTTTACCAGTTACCTAAATAAATGGCCTGAATTAACCTGGTTTTATTTCTCTAGAATAAACTTAGCCTATAAAGAGAAGTCTTTCACAAAGGACTATATAATATACCATTCCATTGGAAATGCATCCCACACAATGAAATTAGTAATGGAAAGCTATGGAATTTGGTTCCCTGCCTCTCAACAATCGGGGGAAAAGAAAAACAAACCCTAAAAATCCTACACTGGTGCTGGAGATCAGGACACAAAAGATGTCATTCCAAAAAGGGGGTGGAAGGGAACCACTTTCTAAAGGACCATATGCACATAGCAATCATTTGTATTTTTAAGAAGGGAGATGCGAACACACTTTTCACTTAGCCTACCTTAAAGGTTACACAAGAAACTGGCAGTGGTGGTGATTTCTGGAGAGGGAGACTGGAAGAGAAACTCACTTTTCACCATATTCCTTTTATATTGCTTGATCTTTTAGCCATACACATATAAAAGTTTTGCAAAAATAAAGATTTTTAATTTTTTAAATGTTTATTCACTTTTGAGAGAGAGAGAGGGAAGGAAGGGAGAACACAAGTGGGGGAGGGGCAGAGAAGGAGAGAGACAGAGACAGAGGGAGACACAGAATGGAAAGCAAGCTCCAGCTCTGAGCTGTCAGCAAAAAGCTTGATGTGGACCATGGACCATGCATGAACCATGAGATTATGACCTGAAGCAAAGTCAGATGCCCAACCAACGGAACCACCCAGGTGCCCCCAAAATAAATATTTTTAAAACATCACGTCTACATCATCCATTCCTCTAGTCTTTTATCTCAAATGTAAATTCCAAATAATACTAGTAGATATGTAAATCATTAAATGCATATTTGTTAAACAAGCAGTGGACACACATTTCATATACCTGACACAAGAATCAAAAACCTGTCCATCAACCAAGAAGTGATCAGTCACTGATTACGATTCCAGAAGGAGTACTTAACAATACTATCCATCTGTCCAGTATTGATATAGTTACTACTTCAATGGTAACTTTTTTCTTTTTTATATTTACTACACAGTTTGCTTAATATTTTTGGAATACCACCAAACTAGGTAAGTTTAAAGATTCCTTTAAAACACGCAGTAACATAAAATTCAGAATATAGCTACTATTATGCACTAGCTGCTATGACTTGTTAATGTAACACTTATAACACACGTTAACACGTGACAATGTACACCTGGATCTAAAACCTAACTACACAGTATAGATTTAATAGTCACACCATTGCCAATGAAAAAAATGGGGGTTTTAACCAATTCCCGGTTTAACAAGCCAATCTTATGATGTGGCTACAATACACCTAATTCAAATGAGGGCTATATTAATCCTAGTGGCTACGCAGTGCTCAGAATACAAAAATACCCACTGTAGTTCATAACTTATCAGGCTGATCTCACAACTCGTGCTGGGTTCTACACCACACATAACATCTAGAGACCCTAACAAAGCACAGTAGGGTCAGAATAGTTTGATATGTGGAAGGCAATATTTAATGAGTTAGCTATTACACGTAAGTGTAAAGTACTTCACATGAATTTTAAAAAATTAATATTTATTTTTGAGAGACAAAGTGCAAGCAGGGGAGGGACAGAGAGAGTGAGAGAGAGAGAGAGAGACAGAGAGAGAGAGAGAGAGACAGACAGAGAGAGAGAGAGAATCTGAAGCAGGCTCCAGGCTCTGAGCTGTCAGCAGAGCCTGATGTGAGGCTCACACTCCTAAACCACAAGATGGTAACCTGAACTGAAGTTGGGACGCTTAACCAACTGCGCTACTCAGGTGCCCCCTTCATATGAAGTTTTCTTAAATCTTCACATTATCGATGATACAGGCATTATTATCCCTGTCTTACAATTAAGGAGATTCAGACTAAGAAAGGGCAAGTAACATGCGCAAATTTGCATGCAACTGTGCATTAGCAGGATTTAACCCCAGAACCCCTGTAATGGGTTGAATGGTGGCTCCCCAAAAGAGAAGTCCACATCCTAATTCCTGGAACTGCAACCGGTACCTTATTTGGGAAAAAAAGGTCTTCCAGAGAGAACTAAACTAAGCATCCTGAGACGAGGAGATAACCCTGGATTATCCAGGTTGGTCCAAATCCAGTGACAAGTGCCCTTATAGGAGTGAAGCCAACAGAAATTATACAGAGACAATGTGCTCACAGAGGCATGTAGCCACAAGTCAAGGAATACTAGCAGCCACCAAAAGCAGGAAGTGCTAAAAAAAAAAAAAAAAAAAAGATTCTTCCCTAGAGCCACCAGAGCAATTGTGACTTCTGGGCTCCAGAAATATGAGAGAATAAATTTCCATTATTTTAAGGCACTTACTTTATGGTAATTTGTTACAGTAGCACTAGGAAACAGCCCCCTCAACTCTCTTTCCAGCATACCCCATTACCTTTCCAAGAAGGCTGAAGGTCCCAGGGACAGTTAAACCAGGAGACAACTCAAAAGGGGCACCTGGATGGCTCAGTAGGTTAAGCATCAGACTCTTGATTTCTGCTCAGGTCATGATCTCACAGTTTCGTGTGATCCAGCCCCATTGCATCAGGCTCCACACTGACAGTGCAGAGCCTGCTTGGGAATTCTCTCTCTGCCCTTCCCCCACTTGTGCTCGTGCTCTCTTTCTCAAAAATAAACTTTTTTTAAAGGACAACTCAGAGGACTTTATAAAGAAAATACAAAATGTTGATTTGGGAAGTCCTAGAGAACAGAAGGTAAGACCAGTAGGTGAAACTTACAGGGAGAAATTTCAGTTGAAATTAAGCTAACCATCTGGATGTCTTAAACATTAGAGACACTTTGGGTAAGTAGTAAATTTCCTATCATTGGATGTGTTCAAGGAGATACTAATAATCATGTAACTTTGGGGAAGAGGGGTGGCTTAGAGGACTCAGATTCTGGTTCCACCCTGAGTTCCTAGAAATTACTAAGTATTAGATGGCACCACAAAATGTGGTTAATAAGGGAATATATTAAATGAATTTTGCAAGGTTTCCACAATCATCCCCATAAATGCTGACTATTTGTTATATGTCAGGCACCGTGATTGATAATGAACACTATGTTTGTATCTGCAATCACGAAGCTTTACAATCTGGTGGGAAAGACAGACATATATTGAGTTATATACAAACAAGTATAAAATGACACATATAACACATATGGTGAAGTGCAAACATGAGGGAGATCTAAGAAAAGTTCCTGAGGAAATTAAGCTTGAGGAGAGACCTAAATAAAATGTATATGATCTTACTAGAGAAGGGGAAAGCTTTACAGGCAGAAGAAACACCAATAGGATCTTATGGTTAGGGGAGCATGGTTGACATGAAACGAGTCCAAGATATTAGGTACCCCACTGAAGAGCTTGGTCTTCATCCTGTATTCAATGGGGAAATGACTAGAGCTGTGTATTTAGAAAAGATCAATTTGTTCTGGCTGCACTGAAAATGGACTAGGGCTTAGCCAGAGTGGATGCAGGTGGAACAGTTAGAGGTTATTCCAACAGTCTAAGAAAGATACGACAGCAACTCAGACATAAGTGGTTATGCCAAATGAAGAGGGCAAATTGAGTTCAGAAAGTTAAATAAACTTTCTAAAGGATGTGGTACCATTGAAGACGAAAGTTTCTAAGAAACCAAATGAAACAGTGGTACCATTCACTGAGGTGAGCCAGAGCTGAACAGGACCAAGTTTGATAAGGGAATTTCATTCTGAGAAGTGCATCTGAAGCATCCAAGAAATGCCAACTGGGCCCCTGGATATAGGGTTCTGAAACCTGACTGTAGGCCAAAGCTGGGTGTGCATATTTACATGAACAACTGCACAGACTTTTATCATTAAGGGAATCCAATTACTGTTAAAAGCAATCATTCTTCTTTAAAAAAGATAATTTCAAAATCATACTAACCTAAAAGACAAGAATCACTACTGTACCCAAAGCCCTAAATTAATACTAAACAAAGATTACTTATATAAAGAGCATTGGATATTTGCATATATACCACTCTCTGTGGCTACAAAATAGATTTCTTCAGAATAAAGACAAGTCATGTTGGTGGACTCTCAATTTAGAATTAGCCACTGTTCTCAACTGTTTTGGACACAAAAACTGAAAACGAGTTAAAGAGGCAATAAGTTTGTACTTACTATTTTTTTTTTTTTTTATGTTTACTTTTGAGACAGAGCGTGAGCAGGGGGTGAGGCAGAGAGAGGGAGAGACACAGAATCTGAAGCAGGCTCCAGGCTCTGAGCTAGATGTCAGCACAGAGCCCAATGCAGGGCTCAAACCCACGAATCATGAGATCGTGACCTGAGCCAAAGTCAGACACTTTAACCAGCTGAGCCATCCAGGCTCCCCTGACTTAAGCATCTTAACTGTCAGGTATATTTTTCCCCTTGAAAAGATCCTAATCCTCAAATTAAAAGGAAAGAGAATAAATAAATCAGACTTTTTTTTCTTCTGACACACACTTCCATATGCTTTATACCATACTTGCTCAAAAAAGGACTAAACTGCTTTGGATGTTAGTTGCAGTAACTAAGGAACTATTTACCCTAGATTTGTTTTCCATTTTGTATTAAAAACAAAAAGCAAACCAACTACCTGAGGGATTAAAGACAGACCTAAACGAGAAGGCAGGAAAATTGAGTTATATTACCAACTGCAAAGAGAATCCACTGCATAAAATCTTCAAGGAAGTTAACTTTGAGAAAAATCAAGCTATTTTTACATAAAATTAGAATTATATATACCATGTACTTCACTGAGGCAAAACACAAATGAAATTACCTAGCATTTTATATGTGTACACATATTTATATTTTGTATATATAAAATCTTTTGAAATCCCCATAGATAATGCTTAAAAACCCAAGTATTTTTAATACTTCTGTATTTACTACTGATGCTACTAATATCTAATTTGTTCTCGACAGGAACAGAACTCAGAAGGTCCCAGGGTATAAAATAAAAGAATAATATATTGAGATAAACTTGTTCACTTCAGAAATTTTCTCGCAAAGAGAAATCTTAGCTCGGGAACTATGAGAGCAGAGTGGAGGAAAAAAACTAATTATTCTGTGAAGGAAACGGAGGGTAACCCAGGACTCAGCTCTCACTCCTCACGAGTGCGCTCTCACAGGCAAGCCCTTCCGCCCTCACTCCAAGCTATCCTTACCTCAGCAAAACACACAGCACGAAACAGACGGCAAGCATTTCCTGGAAATCTGGATTTGGAGAGAAACTCTTAAATATCATTTATATTTCATTAAAACAAATAGATTTACAACTGCCCCACTAAGAATATTTCAGGGCTAAAATAGATGAATTAAATATCCTTAGACATTTTTGGTTCAAAACAATATGCAGGGTATAATTCTATTTATCATATACAGCATGTGCACGTACGTACAATGTGTGTGTGCGTGCATGCACATACATATATGCTTAGAAAATATCTGACTAAAATATTATCTTTGTACAATATATTCAAATTTTTCTTCGCTATCCTACAATGAACACATATACATACCTTTTTACTTAAAGAAGAAAATACCATATTATTTCACATGTCATGACACAGACTCAGAATTAATTTTAGAAGATATTTTTATTCAGAAGATATTTTAGATGCCATTTCTGTCCTCTTCATTTTTCAGGTGGGAGAACAGGCCCAGTGAGGATAAATGACTTGCCTGCCCAAAATCTGACAGTGAGTCCTTAGGGCCATAATTCTATCATCCATGCCTCTGTGTGTGTTGGGGCGGGGGGGGGGGGGGGGTCTATAAAAGAAAATGCATTTTCACTAAAGATAGTTTGAAAGTTAAAAGAAAGAAAACGAAAATCACCTATATGCTTATAAGTCAGAGATAACCATTTATTATGGAACGTTTTCTGGTTTGTTTTCTTTCTTTAAATTGCTCACCACAGGGGCACCTGGGTGGCTCAGTTGGTTAAGCATCCGACTTCGGCTCAGGTCATGATCCCACAGTCTGTGGGTTCGAGCCCCGCGTTGGGCTCTGTGCTGACAGCTCAGAGCCTGAAGCCTGCTCAGATTCTGTGCCTCCCTCTCCTTCTGCCCCTCCCCTGCTCACTCTCTGCTCTGTCTCTCAAAATAAAATAAAGACATTAAAAAATTTTTTAAATAAATAAATAAATAAAATTGCTCGCCATAAAAATTATTTCTTTTCAATGTACAAAACTTGTAAGATATAGAACCAAAATTTAAAAAGGAAAAGACAAAAATTTTAACATTCGGTCATGTAACTGGTGATGTCAGAATTATTGCTCTCTTAGACTTAGTGACTGAAGCCAGTCTGGGGGTCAAAAGACTAGTTCTATGACAGCATTTTTATTTAGCAAACTTTGGTTGGTTCTTTAATTGGTGGGTTATTTTTACGTAGGAGATTGATTACTAAGAATTTTATTTCATAGTTGTTTATAAAAGACAAAAGACCGGGGTACCTCGTGGCTCAGTCAGTTGAGCGTCAGACTTTGGCTCAAGTCATGATCTCATCATGAGTTCAAGCTCCACTCCCGGCTTCCTGCTGTCAGTCTGCCAGCACAGAGCCTACTTCAGATCCTCTGCCCCCTCTTTCTGCCCCTCCCCCACTTGCACTCTCTCAAAAGCAAATAAACATTTGTTTTTTAAATGTCTGTTTTAAAAAAAAAAAGACAAAGGACCAAAAAGTAGTGAACAAAGGAGAAGATAAAATACTCCAATTCTATTTAGGGATCTTCTTTGTAGACTTAGTGATAATCCACAAACACAAACTAATTACGAGTTATATAACACAAATTTTTTATGTTTCGGATTACACGATCTATTTATTCATTGCTTTCTTGTATTTACCAATACTTTAATAGGGTATTCTATAAAACACTGCTGGCATTGGGTCACCTGAGTGGCTCTGTCAGTTAAGCATCCAACTTCGGCTTAGGTCCTGATCTTTTGCTTCATGAGTTCAAGCCCAGTATCAGACTCCTTGCTGTCAGCATGGAGCATGCCTTACCCCAGGCATGTGTGTATACTCTTTCTCTCAAAAATAAACAAACCTTTTAAAATAAATAAACAAGCATTTTAGAAAAACACTGCTGGAATTATAGAAAAAACATGAGTGGGGCACCTGGGTGGCTCAGTTGGTTAAGTGTCCAACTTCAGCTCAGGTCATGATCTCACTGTTCATGAGTTCAAGCCCTGTGTTGAGCTCTGTGCTGACAGTTCAGATTCTGTGTCTCCCTCTCTCTCTGCTCCTCCCTCACTCATGCTCTGTCTCTCAAAAATAAATAAACATTAAAAAAATTTTTTTAAAGAAAAAACATGAGTTATAAATATATATATATAAAATAAGCTAAGCAAACTCATAAGCTACTGAATCACCATCAACTCAATTTGCAAGAATTTTAAAAAATATATTTTACCTTTATCTTGTCCTTTTAAAATTCCTACCTCCTATATACTTTAATTTTTAAATGCTTTTATTTATATATTTGAGAGAGAGAGAGAGAGAGAGAGAGAGAGAGAACATGCATGTGCGTGCAAGGCAAGGAGGGGCAGAGAGACAGGGGGAAACACAGAATCCAAAGAAGGATCCAGGCTCTGAGCTGTCAGCACAGAGCCCGACGCTGGCTCGAACCCACGAACTGTGAGATCATGACCTGAGCCGAAGTCGGATGCTTAACCAACTGAGCCACCCAGGTGCCCCACCTTCTATAATACTTTATAAAGCACATTTATAAATAAATGTGATTTAGAACCTGTGCTCAAAATTTTATTGTAAGAGTGACAATCAAAAGTTGGAGATCACTGCAGCATGTGGGTGGCTGTCAGCTAAGCCTCTGACTCTTGATTTCAGCTCAGGTCATGATCTCACGGTTCATGGGATAGAGCCCCAGGTCTATCAGTGCAGAGCCTGCTTGGGATTCTTTCCCCCTCTCTCTGCCTCTCCCTCATGTCCGTGTTCATGTGCACACACTCTCTCTTTCAAAATAAAGTTGGAGACTGCCTAGAACCTAAGGCCTAGTTAACAAAACTGTCTCCTAATATCAAAGATCCAAAAATTATAGAGGAAGAAAGTAAAAATGACCAGCTATCTAAAATTTTAGGGTGAAAAAATTTTGGATTAAATAAGATCTAGTATGTAACATTATCAAAAATTTCCTTAAATTTCTGGGGCGCTGAGTGACTCAGTCGGTTGAGCGTCCAACTTTGCCTCATGTCATGATTGGTTTTTAAGTTCGAGCCCACATGGGGCTCAATGCTGTCGTCACAGAACTTGCTTCAGATCCTCTGTCCCCCTTTCTCTGCCCTTCCCCCACTTATTCTCCCCCAGAACATTTAAAAAATTGTTTAATTTCTAGATTAAAAACTTAAGAAACTTGAACACTAGCAATCTGTTAACAGTAAATCATCATAAATCTCAAAGCATGCCACAACTGTCATACTTCAAAAGACCCTATAAAATAGGCCAATGGTATTTTCAATTCATGGTCAAAAAACTAAGCAAGGAGAGAATTTCTTGACCCAAATGACTAGACTGAAACATTTGTGCATTTTAGAAAATTTCCAATGTACACGCAGCTCCCAACTTAAAAAATTCTGAGTGAAATCTATGAACCAGTTAAATTTCTTTCAAAACTTATTTTCTCTTTCAAATAGTAATCTGATCGCTCACAAAGCCCACTGTATATAGCGCCTGAATTGATAGTCATATACTAGTGTGAGTCCTGGAGTAGAAAAAACAAAAAACAAAACAAGGAATTCAGAAGAGCTGGCAAGATTCTGAAACCGGTTAAGCTTTACTTTGACATTCCTCCCACCTTCCTTCTGGTGCTGGTAGTCCTATCTCCTAGAGGTGCCTCAGATCTTCCCAAAGTTCTTCACTTGAAATACTCAAAATTTCTTCCCCTTGGTCTGTCCCGGTCAATCCGGTTAACTGATTTCACACAACACAGTCAATATCTATCTGACTGAATTACCAATACTGATGAGCGCCTTTGGCTTGTCTGTGTGTCAAGAACACTGTGAGAATCTCAGAAAAGTTATGGACACTCTCCATACATATCTACAAAATTTTTCATATAATTTCAAGAGATCAGTGTTACGTGGCCAAAATACATCCATGAGTCCCAGAACTATAAAAGCCAGGTTAAAACATCTCTGCACTTAACATTTAAATATCATAAAACCTCAAAACCCTTCAAGAGGAATTTGCATTTTAAGAGACTATAAAGTCAAACATACTATATATACACTCAAATCTATAAAATCTATTATTTTTTAAAATGTTTATTTATGAGAAAGAGACAGACAGAGCTTGAGCAGGGGAGGGGCAAAGAGAGACGGAGACACAGAATCCAAAGCAGGTTCCAGGCTCTGAACAGTCAGCACAGAACCCACATGGGGTCGAACTCACAAACCATGAGATCATGACCTGAGCCAAAGTTGCATGTTTAACCGACTGAGCCACCCAGGCTCCCCAAATCTATAAACTCTAATTTTAGAACTGAACTCTTCTCTCAAAGCTTTTATACTGTAATTCTCATAAGAGAAGGAGGAAGAATAGGACTATTTCTAAGCATGGGTCATCTATTAAATTGGGTTTTATAAGCCTTAACTCTGTATTCAATAATGCTCCAGAATTCTGTGTTTCAACTATCACGATTCCTGGCAAAACAATACACATACACGCGCACATGCACACGCATGCGCACACATGCACACATGCACACAGAAAATTCCTTTTATCTCTTAATTGCCAAATCCAGTTTTCATCCTAATGAGCTCTCTGTAGTATTTCAGGTTGCTAAATTCCGTTAAAATTCTCTTATCCTCCACCCTCAGCTTCTTCAACCCCATACCATTTATCTTACGTCTTTAGCCATTCTTTTTCAACTTCCCTCAAAGGCTCCTCCTCTTCCACTTGACCTACAAATATAGATGCTTGGCAAGGTTGCCTTTAGTCTTTTCTTCAGTCCTGATATTATACTCTATATGACATTATGCTAATGAATACAAATCTCTTAATCAATCCCCCCTTCCCTTTCTGCTCCAGTCCAAATTTGTCAATAGGGACCTATTTGACATATCTTGATTCCAACATCTAGAATCATACCCTATTACCTTCTTCCTCAAATTCTGTTCTTCCAATACATTTCCTATCTTAATTAAAGACATCATCATTTATTAACAAACTATAATGTTTGAACTCCCCCATGCTTTTCCCAATCAGGTCACAATCTCATCAGCTTCATTTTCTACTACTCCCCAAGTACAGAAAAGTCTACTTGCTATTTCTCAGACTATCAATGCCCTTCCTCTATCCTCTTCTTCTTCATCAGGTGAAATAGCACTCACCTTTCCAAGTCCTACTTAAAGATCTCCTACAGGAAGTCCTCCCTAACTTCACTTAATTCTACCCACATCACTCACCCTCTCCCTCTACAAATTTCACACCAATTTTTCTTTATTTTACTTCTCAACATGTTATATTATAGATAGTTGAGCCCTGATCTTTCTCCCCTAGTAGAGAAGGCCTGTCTGTGGTTTATATGTTACCGCAGCACTTAGCACATGCCTGTAATATAGTATGTCTTTAATCAATGTCTGGGGAATGAATGGCAAAACTCCAACGTGAGGACATAGTTAAAGTTATTTCTCAATGGTGGGTATGCCCCCTTTTGAACATAAAACAGTAATTAAATCCCCTAGTCCCTCACTCCCCATTTCTTGTCTTCTGCTTAGTTTTAAGCAATGTTTCATGGGGACATTTCCTCACTTCCTCTTGTTCTTTGTAGGTTTAGCTGCCAGCCTAACCACATTAGCATTCAGGAGCAGCAACAAAACAGACTCTCCCAAGTTCTAAAAAGCAAAGACTTTACAATTACCAATAGTAAAATAGAAGCTCCTTTTTAAAAATAGTCTTAACGTTTATGCATACAAACCTCCTTCTTCAAGATTCTGAAAAGGGTTAGGCATAATTTATCAAACAGGCACCATTTAAGACTTCTTAAGAAAATGTCCACTTAAACTCTCAGCCAAAATTTTCACATTTATAACCACAGAAATCAGCATGCATGCATTAACCTAAATAATATGCTTGTATACTAAATACACTATCAACAGTAGTCTAAATCACCAGATGACCCATACATAGTAGCTCTTTTAAACTCCTTTTAAAAATACATATGCAAAATTCCAGTAATCATTCCAATCTATAAAACTAGATTCTTCTTTCAGTATCACTCTTTCCCCCTCTTCTCCTCACCAACTTTCCCAAAACACACACACACACACACACACACACACACACACACACACACCTCCCTTAATAGACCTGGTTTCCTTAAGAAATTATCTGATGGCTCAGTAGCAGTTTGATAAGACAGGCTACAAGGTCTGAGATTCTGGAGAAGATTCCATTTGGTACAATTATCTTCTAAAGAGACTGCTGTTGATGACAGAATACAGATTTGCCCCAAGAGATCACAAATGTGGTAGACCAGCCATAACTGTCCCTTATGTTTTTGTTTTTTGTCTCTTAAAAATATACTAGACTCTCTCTAAATTTGTATTTGTCTTTTCTTCAGTTCATAAAAATGTTCACATTTTAGGCATACAGACCTGGTGAAAAGGCCAAAAACAAACAAACAAACAAAACACCACATGATGAAATGTGTTTGAAGTTTCGGTAACTAAACTCCATTGAATAGGGTCAAAAACTCATTAGCCTTCAAAAAAAAAAAAGGGGGCGGTGTGGAGCAGTGCCTGGGTTGCTCAGTCGGTTAAGGGACTGACCTGTTCACGTCATGATCTCTTGGTTCAGGGGTTCGAGCCTGCATCAGGCGCTGTGCTGACAGCTCGGAGCCTGGAGACTGCTTCAGATTCTGTGTCTCCTTCTCTCTCTGCCCCTCCCCTACTCATGCTCTGCCATGCTCTCTCTCTCTCAAGAGTAAACATTAAAAAAAAACTCATTACCTAATTCTGAACTGCACTTCAGAAAAAATATATACTCCAAAGTATATATAATTAACTTATTTTTCTTGAACAGTCAAAAATTCTTTTCATTTTCCAAGTTTTGTCCATATTATATCAAAATAACTTCAGACAAAGCATTCTTGTTGCTCCAGGATTAAAAGTTTCCAATAGCTCAATGTGGCTGTAATCTTCTGGAAACACCTGAAATTGATTTGTTTCACCTCCTTTTATTCTTTCTCTTCCAGCTTGTTCACTTTGGGAGAATATTGATGGGCAAAATTTCTAACCAAGAAGTCCAGAAAGTGGATAATCTATCCCCTAGCTAATAGGAAAGGAACTATGATACATAATGTACAAAAATTAACATGTATCAGAGCCTCAAAAAAAAAAAAAAAAAAAACGACCCAATGATTGGACTTGGTCTAACTAAAATGTTTCTAAAATAAGCTTAACAAGTAGGTTTTTTTTCATTGTTGTTTTACTGAGCATTTATGGAAAATTATTTTTGAGTCAACTCAGACTGAAAACACTAGCTGTAACTCTCAAGAAAAACATGAAAGAACAGAGAAAATTTTCTAATTTTTTTTCAAAAGATTGGTAGTTAAGACTGAATTTCCAAATACAATATACACTGTATGTACACACACACACACACACACACACACACACACACAATTATATAATTAATGAGCATCACACTGTCACACACAAACATCTAAATTCAAGTATCACATTTCCTGGACTAATTACAACCCAAGAGGCTGCACTGAAATTCTTGAGGTTGGAGTAGACACTTCTGAGACTCAACCACCCAGAGTTCCCGCTTCATACTCCCAATTTCTCACGTGGCACTGAGTGGATGAATGAGCCCACGGCCACACAAAGCACAGGGCTTGCCTAAAGGGGTCTGACAGGAGCTGAACATACGCAATAACTTCCGGTTCTCCAGAGGACAGGAGGGTGTGCTTCTAGAAGCTGACAATTTATGGCCCTTTCAAAACCCAAAAGTCAGTATGTCTTTTAAAATACTTGTGAAAAAAAATTTTTAATTTCAAAAATTACTGTTCATCATTATTATTATTCCCCCAATTATTTACTGAATGGCATTATATATAAGAAGGAGGTATAACAAATTTAATCCCAGGCCCCATGGAACTTAAATTTCCCTTAAACAGTCACCCATTTGTGATTACTTCACATAGAATACATCTTGAAGACAACCCAGGGGTCTGGTTGAATTTGCAGTATACAGGCGATGCAAATTCAGGTATTTAAATCATAGGGAGTTTGTCTTCAGCTCCCTAACACAATTAGAGATGGATGTATACTTGTGATTTAATAAAAACAAGAAACCTGTAATTTTGGGTTCCCTTGGAATATACATGAATTGAAAAGGAAACCTGAAATCCTTTCTACATCTGGACAAGGGCTCTCATTATTTCCTGTTCTTATAGTTACTTCCTAAATCCAGGAGCTAAATTTCCTTAAAACCTGGTAAGAAATCTATTTCCATGAAAACTCTTGGCTTGAGGATAAGATTTTTTTTTTTTGGCTAAATGAGAATAATGACAACTACTAAGCATAAAGCCATTTTTCTGTCATATATGTTCAGTTTGAGATGGGGGGAGGGGAAAGGCACATAGGATGAAATCAAAGGACTTCAAATAAGGATGTGCCAAAAAAAAATAGTAAGCAGTAATTCTTAATCTCATTATTTTTGTCTTTGTCATGGGCCCAGTTGAAAGTCACATCTAACTCCTGTCAGAAGAAAATAAGAAGTCCCTTGACACAAACAATTCACACAATTCAGGACCCAAGAATAAATATACTACACTGTATGTGATAATTGTATGTTTCCTCTCCTGCTCATAAAACAAGGCAATTACACTCATGCGCAGACAGATCTAGTCATATTTTCACTACCTTATGAGAGAAGCATAAACTACTTTCAAACACGATTCTAGGGATTCGAGATACTACTGAATTTTAAAAACACACAACAACAACAACAAAACTCAGCATCTCCAATGCCCTTCCTCCCCTCTTTCCTCTGTTAAAAGCCAGAGTAAAAGGACTTTTTTTTCTTTAAGGCCTAAACCAAGATAAAATAGGAAAAGGAAAAGTATCACTGTGGGCACAAACAATGCCCTGGGAAAAAAGGGGAGACGCGCATACCCATTCTCCTGTGAGCACTGTCCAAGCTGACAGGTTCATCCCCACTGCCTTCACTTTAGAAGTTTCCCCATACATCGTCTCTACACACTTAAGAAAATGTGAATTTTGCTCTGACCACAGAAAGAATTAAGCACAACCGACACCGCCTTTAAAGTAAGCAACTAATACATTCTACTCTAACGTTTAAGAAGGGATGGAGATCAGGCAACAGCTCCTCCAACTGGCTGGAGCAGATTATCATTTGAAGCCGTAAAAATATTAAGATTTTTTTAAACAACTCCCAAGTTCTAATGGGTACAGTCTGATGCACTGTAAAACTTTGGGACCAGCAGCAACGACACAACAGGTGAGAGAGGCGGTGGACAACATGCAGGCGCAAACCCTGGAGCTCCCCCGAAAGGCTGGGATGTGAGATAATACCCATGCACCAGGCCAAGACCCTGTTTTTACAGTGGCAACAGTTCTGTTCCTTCCGAGGGTCGCGCCACTCCCCCTCTCCTCCACCCAGGGGACCCACCACCCCAGGCACAGGAAGAACCGAGGCCCCTCCACGGGCAGCATCTCAGCTAGAAAACACAATGTCGCTCCTTATTTCTGCGTACAAAAGGACTTTGCGCCCTCCTCCTCGAACTGCCGCCGCTGCTGCCGGGGCCGCCTCCTAACTTGCAAGAAGGTGGGCAACGCGCCATATTCCAGCGTCCCCCGGTCTACCTGGGTAACAAGCCCACGCCACCCCGGCGGGAGGGAAGCTTCGGAAGCCGCCCAAGAGCCAGCCTCCTCTCCCGCAGGAGACAGCAGCTCCCGCGCCCCGGCCCAGCCCGCCGCGCCGCCCGCAGACCAGCCC
>NC_043701.1:22312109-22333488 GCF_006229205.1 Suricata suricatta
GGGCGGGCGGCGTGTTGCGGCTGCGCCGGGGCTGAAATAGCTGGAGATTGCGCGGTAGGGCACTCACCTCAGAGCGGCTGCGCTACCGTGGGCCTGCGCCGTGGAGACTGCGACCGCGCCGGCTCCTCGCAGCCTCCTGCCACCAGCGGCAATGGCGAGCGCTGCCGCCTCTGCCGCCGCCGCCGCCGCCGAGGAGGGGGAGGGGAGGGAGAGGAGGCACGCACGCGACGCACGGGCTCGGCTTCCCCGCCCGGCGGCCGCCATGATGGGGAGGTCGGAGCTACCTCGGCTGGGCTGGCCCGGAGGGGGTTTCGGGCTAGGGTACCTGCCTGTCCTCTCGGCCTCCTCGAGTCCACATTTAGCTTCAAAGGATTGGAAGGGGCCGGAACCGCCGAGGCAACTGAATTAGTCGAGTGTGGACTCTCGGGAGAGTGGCGCAAGCGGCCCAAGATGGTTGCTAATCTGGAAATAGTAACGTTTCTCGTCCCCCAGCCCCGAGAATTAGCACCTCCTGAATGAGCCTCGGCATTCGGTAACGAACTTCCCCGCAGTTTCCTCAGACTTTGCCTGTAGTATCTAGATCCTCGTATGGAATGACCTTTGTTTCCCGATTTCAAACCCTGCCCAGGTATTTAAAAGAAAAATTTTTGTGCAAAGCAATATATTAATTTGTCCGCTCATTCATTCGTTTGGCGAACATTTCTAGAGGGCCCTTTCTCTGCCAGTTTTGCTCTGGGCGCACTGGAGATGCACCTGTTAGGAAGACGAAGCCCTTGTTCTCAAGGAGTTTGTATGTTGAATGCTGGAACTCAGAAGCAATAGGGGACCCCTCCCCCCCATCCTAAGCAGATGCTGAGAAGTAAAGAGGAGTGGGTAGCAGAAAAACAATCTAATGTTAGAGACATAGGAGAGGTAGTTTGTGTTCTTAGGTTTTAAAAAGTGTGATCAGGAAACTTATATGTATCACAACTGCTAGTAATGATTACAAATCTGGGCCCCCGTTGGGTCGCCACAATCTTGACTTGTTAGCCCAGGAACCTGCATTTTTTAAAGCTCTCCTACTCACACGCCCTGATGATTCTCATGGACACCATAATTTAAGAACCATTCCATTAGGATGCATGGTTAGTTCAGGCTTCTGTCATCCCTAATCAAGATACTGCAAAAGACTTCATGATCTCCCCGCCTCTCCGCGCCACAGGAATTGCCCTCTCTAATCCATTCTCCACCCTACAGTTTGAATGGTCTTTGAGAAAAGTAAATCATGTCATGTCCCTACTTAACAGGCTTAATAAGATCCCAGTGCACATAAGTTAAAGCCTAAAATTCTTTGAGTTGGCTTCAGAGCCCTTCCTGACCTCACCCTTGCTGCCGCCTTTGACCTCATCTGCGACGGACTTCTCTCAGACGGCAGCCAACTTGGGAAGCTCTCAATTCATACAAGGCAGGAAGTTCTCCCACCTCATAATTTTTGCAAGGGCTGCTCTCTCTGCACTGAACTTTCTTCTCACTTTTTACTCCTTCTAGTCACCTGCTCAAACCTGAATGATTACTGCTACTTCTTAAGGTCTCAACACTAATGCCATCTCCTGCAAGAAGCATTCTCCCATCCCCTCAGTTGAGCACTTTGACTTTCCATCATCATACCCAGAAAATTCTGTGCTCATCGGTGCTTATTGAGCACCCACGATGTGTCAGGCCCTGTTTTTAATCCTTTACACACATTATCTCCTTTCTCATTTAATTCCCAAGGAGAGTCCACAAGGCAGATATTACTGTTATTATCTCATTTTGCAGATAGAGGAACAAGGGCATGTAGAAATTACTTGCCCAAATCCTGACAGTGAGAGGTGAAGCCAGGTCTGAAAGCCACCAGTTTAACCTCAGAATTAGGCTTTTAACCATTACCAAGATTTTCATGTTGCAGGTTGATACCCACTGATGAACCACAAAATTAACTTAGTGGGTATTGACCAAGATCTCATAAAAGAAATAGAAAATATCAGAGAACATCGAACTTTGGCTCCAGTTTTGTGAAACTTTCACTTCAGATATATAAATGTATGTACATAGGTGTGTGTATCTGTATGGATCATGATATAAAATACATTTCTTACTAGGTTACAGCTACAAAAAGTTTGAAAGCAATGCATTACTCTTTCTCCACAGCACTTCTCAGACCATGAATCCTTCATAATCCAGAAGCTGCAGGAAGGCAGGGATTTCATATTGTTCATGATTGTATACCATGCAATGTCTGGCTCATAGTAAACTTTCAGTAAACATATAATGAGAGACCTCTGTGTCCACCCTCCTCAGAAATGCAAATTATTTTCTTAAGACAAATAAGCCTGTGTACCCCAGTTGCTCTGTCCAAAGGCTTTTTATTCTGGATAACCAAAGATTGTAGAATCAGTCTTAGGAAAAAAGCAGAAAAATCTATCCTAAGAGACTAAAAGAGTGGATTCTAGCAAAGTTGCGATGATCAGCTTCAGCACAAGGAAGTCAGAAACTGTAGACAGGATAACGTGGGAAAAAAAGAATTGTAAGATGGTAAGATGTCGGTAGTAGCTGCATTAAGGAAGAAGGGATGACTTGGGCACCTGGCTGGCTTAGTCAGTGGAGTGTTTGGCTCTTGGTCTCAAGGTTGTGATTTTAAGCCCCACATAGAGCTTACAAGAAAAGGAAGGAAGGGAGGGAGGAAGGAAGGAAGGAAAAGAAAGAGGTGCCTGGGTGGCTCAGTCAGTTGAACAATCAGTTTTTGATTTTGGCTTAGGTCATGGTCCCAGTGTCATGGGATCAAGCTCCGCATTGGGCTCTGAGCTGAGAGTGGAACCTGCTTAAGAGTCTCTCTCCCGGGGCGCCTGGGTGGCTCAGTCGGTTGAACGTCCGAAGTCAGCTCAGGTCACGATCTCACAGTTTGTGGGTTCAAGCCCCGCATTGGGCTCTGTGCTGGCAGCTCAGAGCCTGGAGCCTGCTTCTGATTCTGTGTGTCCCTCCCTCTCTCTCTGCCCCACCCCTGCTCATGATCTGTTTCTCTCTGTCTCTCAAAGATAAATAAATGTTAAAAAAAAAAAAAAAAGTCTCTCTCTCTCCCTCTGCCCTTCTCCCCCCCACCCCGCTCATGTGCTTGCTCTCTCTCATGCTCTCAGATTAAAAATAAAATGAAAGAAGGATGGAAGGAAGGCTTAAGATAACTTCCTTAGGGTCCAGAGCAAGGATAAAAAGAAGCCTAGACCCTTGAGAAACTATAGGGAGTTCAGCAGCCTGGATAATGAAGGAGATTCCCAGGTTGGCTTTGCTGGTCATTCGACTGACTGACTGATCACCCAGGAAAAATTACAGTGTGTGCTAAGAACCAAATAAGTGGCCCTACTCAGGTAATCAGAATTGAAGTATGTGGGAAATTTCACAGAGAGATGTACCTTGATTTGGCCTTGCAGGGTGGGCAAGATTCTTATGGGCATAGGGCAGAAAGGTGAAGACACTAACCGGGTGGATTGTTGGGGGAGACTGAGCAATAGGCAGAGGCGGGAGTGTGTTTAGTGTGTAAAGCATCGAGGTGGGGCTCGGAGCAGCCAGCAGCCAGGCCTGCCTGAGGTGTTTTGCTCACTAGTGGGACAGACCCTCTAAGCAACAATTGATAGGAGCTGATCTGCAGGAGGCTATTAGCTACAGAACGTAGTCTTCTCTTCCAGTGTTGCCTGTGTGCCTTGGGGTGGGGTGGGGGTGGGGGGATTGTAAGGGAGATGGAGATGAAGGAGGATGGCAGAAGCAACCGTTTTCACAAGGGACTCTTCAGAACTCACCAATAAGCTGTGTAGAGTCCCAAGAGGAGCAGCCTCCTCATTTATCTACTTTGGAATGTGTGCAGCCCTGGCCCCATAAGGTTTAATGGGAACCTGGAACTATGTGAACAATTCAAGGGAATTTTGCCTCTTTGGGACCATCAGCGGCTCTCCCCGGCAGGGTCTGTATTTCTGGACGGCGCTGGCCCCACCAGCCACAACCCCATGCTTTCAGCCATAGACCTCAACTGGGGAGGCGTGTCACATCATGGTCTGGGTTCTGCGCTCAGGTTCCTGGTGCAAAGCCTGGCCACACCGCTTTCTACCTGTGAGACCGTGGCAAATCACTCAACATCTTAGGCCTCCATTTCTCTGCCCAAGACGTGGAGGTTAAGAGATAATGTAAAGGTTCAGAACAGTCCCTGGACCCAGGAAGCACATTGTAAGTGCTGGGTATTATTAGCTCTTCCCAATTATCATTAATCATGTAAATTGCTTTGTACAAAATATCGGTATTATAGATGGTGGCTGTTGTGATGGTGATGATGATGAATAAGCACATGTAAATATCTCTGGGGACTCCCCCCAAAAGCCAGAGAGAGCATTCAAGGGATGCAAAGACAAGGGACTTGTGTATAGGAGCGGTGTGTTACAAGGTTAGAAATGTCAAGGTGAGTTTTTTTTATACCTAAGAGTGATTTGGGGGAGAGCCGATGGAAGTGACTGCTTACTATTACTTTACTCAAATTAATATTTCTGTATTAAGGTAACAACCTTAAAAATCTATTCTTCTTTAAGCCTTTAAGTTTAATTTGTTAATCTCATCTATTTCAAAACCCAGGACATTTTAAGAGTCATTTTCAAAGGGCCCTCCTCTCCCTGAACCCAAGGTCTGCTGCTGATCCCCGATCATATGTATTTCCTGCTTCAAACTTTCCCAAGTGTGTCTGCCTGCATGTGAGACTTTGCACTGTGATCAGGAGCTTGCGTCATGCAGTCAAACGTTCCGTAGGTTGAAACCTAGCCTCATTATCTTCCCTCAAAGCTGCTCTCCTCCTGTGGTCCCTGTCTCAATTAACAGTGTCTTTTGGATATAACATCTTCGAATCCTTTGTATATGACTTCTCAGGTCAATTCAACACATATTTATTGGGCACTTCTGTATACCAAATGCCAGGTTGGTGGGGATCCGGAAGGAAACATGGGCTTTGTCCTTCTTGAGAAGAGGCTGGTGAATGCTCCTTCATCTCAGCTGGAATACACTAACCTTTAAACGGCTGCTTTCCTCACAATGTTGTTAAATAACTGCTAAACATTTTGAACAGCATTTATATATGTAATACATTTACTTTGTCTTTTAAACACTGTATTTAAATGCCTCACCTAACAAACAGAATGTCCTCATGTAAGTAATACTAACAACAACAATAACTTACTTATTGAGCATTCACTAAAAGTCAGGTGCTATTGCAAGGTCCTCTTTGAACTCATTAATTCCCTCCCAACAGTGTTATGAAATAGGAGCTATTATTATATGCATTTTACAGATATGAAAACTCAAGCACCAGAAGCTTAAGTTACTTGCTCCTAGTCAGATATCTAGCAAATAGCCATTAATCTAATAACTTTTATAAATCTAATTTATTAAAATTTAAATATAGTAAATGTGAAACTTTTTTTAAAGTAGGCTCCATGCCCTAAATAAATAAATAAATAAATAAATAAATAAAGTAGGCTCCATGCCCAACATGGGGCTTGAACTCAGGACCCTGAGGTTGAGAGTCACCTGTTCTAGCAGCTGAGCCAGCCGGGGCCCAAACTCTCTCTCTTTCTTTTTTTTTTTCTTTTCAAACTCTTTTTTGAATAATATATGTATATATTTATTTATTTATTTACACCCAAGGTAGCATATAGTGCAAAAGTGATTTCAGGAATAGATTCCAGTGATTCATCCCCTACGTATACCAGCTAGTGCTCATCCCAGCAGTGTCTTCCTTAATGCCCATCGCCCATTTAGCTCATCCCTCCACCCACAACCCCTCCAGCAACTTTTAGTTTGTTCTCTGCATTTAAGAGTCTTTTCTGTTTTGTGCCCCTCCCTGTTTTTATATTATTTTTGTTTCCCTTCCCTTATGTTCGTTTTGTTTCTTAGATTCCACATGTGGGTGAAGTCATATGATATTTGTCTTTCTCTGACTGACTAATTTCGCTTAGCATAATACCCTCTAGTTCCATCCATATAGTTGCAAAGGGCAAGATTTCATTCCTTTTGATTGCTGAGTAACACTCCATTGTACATATATGTACCACATCTTCCTTATCCATACGTCTGTTGATGGACATTTGGACTCTCTCCATACTTTGGCTATTGTTGATTGCACTGATGTAAACATTGGGGTGTATGTGCCCCTTTGGAACAGCACACCTGTATCATTTGCATAAATACCTAGCGGTACAATTGCTGGGTAGTAGGGTAGTTCTATTTTTAATTTTTTTGTGGAACATCCACCAAACTCTCTTTCAATACTACTTGCAAAGTAGTAAAACTCTCTAATACAAGCCTAAAATCAATTACTGAATTGTATATTTTACATTGGAATCACAAGGCTAATTTATCAAATTCTCTAATATAAAAATTATCTCTTAAAAACATTGAAAATACCAAATTACACAAAATATTATTAGAGTTAATATAAATATGAATACCATGGTTTATTTCAGCATTCTCATATTTAATTCCGAACGTTTTTAGGATTAAATGTCATTTCCCATTCCAAGCAAATTGAGGTTACAGCTTCAAGCTGATTTGAGCTTGTCTTTGCAGGATAATGGACATTCCTGTCTTGTAGGCTGAGATTTTTAGCCAAGATGTAGCAGAGAGATTCTTCGGCCATCGCTGTGAACACACCAACTCCCTTCAATATAATCAATGTCAACAGGGTTCTTCTATACTCTACCGTAAAATCAGATTCTGTGTGGTATCTAAGCCAGTTTTTTTAAGACCTATGGATTAGGTTATGAGGGAGATAAAAATTCTGGTAACCATGAGGTCCCCTCTCTTGCTTAGAGCAAACTGATATATTTATTGAATAATTACATTTAACAACCTTTTCTTACTCTTGCCCTGTCTGCCACAATCCTAAAGTCATTCTAATGATAAAAAGAAGTAGATTGAGCCAGGCTGTAGACAGTCCTAACGGCCTTCTTAGAAACTGGGTCTTAATTCAGGGCAACTGTTGGCTTTTGACAGTTTTGAGCAACACTTACAAGATCAGAATCCAAATATGAATTGAGCCACTGAGCCCTAGAGAGCACTTAAGACTCCCCACTTCTTCACCCTCTTTAGGATGGAGTCAGGATGGTGAGCAAGAAACTTCACCCCATCCCAAACTCATACCTGTATCCACAGAGGTAGAAAAACTTGCTGATATTGGAGAATATGGTTTAAGATACATTTTCCAGGGGTAGAGGTTTTAAAAGGTAGGGGGTTCCACACAAGCAGGTACAGTCTCCCTTCCATTGGCAACATATCCTGAGTGGTAACAGGGGTGTCCTTGTCCTCCTTGGAGGGACCCAAGCCAGCATCCTCTCTTTTCACTTTCTATGAAGTTGCCAGGCCCTGGGGCTGCAGACCCACCTATGACAGCTTGGACAGCCCCAGCCTTTGGACAAAAAAGCTGTGTCTTTCTGTTCAATTTCTCTGGTGAGAATAGCTTTTTGTGTTACTAGGAAGTAAAGTTCTAAAACTCATGTTTGGGTATTGAGTGTGGGGAATAGACAGAGATGATCAGAGTCCAGCCTGACTTTCCTGTTTTCTGCATGTGGTTTAAGGCCAATACCCAGCTAATCATAAAGTTCTCTTTTGCCTGGTTGTGTCATTGTTCCCTTTCCTTATACTTCCCCCAGGATCTCCCAGGAAGGGGAAATGGCTAGCCAAAACAGGGTTCAACATTTCCAGATCTCTAACCAGACTATCTCCTCCATAGCTTCTTCGTAACAGTCCTTTAAAGATATTCTCAACTGCCTAACAGACCAGAAATAGGCTGGAAATGTTTAAAAGAAATGAAAAGAAAAACCAATGGGGGAAATAAAGGGAAATTCACCACTGCTTGGTCACTAATGAGATACTGAGGAACTAGGAGGGCAAAGGTCAGAGGTAATTCCAAGGTTTTAAGAACTAAGTGATGGAAAGATGGTGGTATCATTGATAGTCATCTAAAGGGACAGCCAATTTAGATGGAAAGAGGATGTGTTTGGTTTCAGACAGATTGAGTGACAGGTAGCAACAGGGAAGCCATGTGTTTATAGAAGATGACTCTGGGCACTGGCAGCGGCATGGAGTGAAGGTGGGGAAGGCTGAAGAAGAGCAGTCAGGCATAATGCAAACTGGTGGTTTCAGTAGCATAGAAAGGAGGGAAAGATTTGAGAGACATCGGGAAGAAAGCCTCATCAGGACTTGGAGACTGATTAGTTCTTTAGGGTGAAAGCCTCATCAGGACTTGGAGAACTGATTAGTTCTTTAGGGTGAGTTGTCCAGTAACTACCCAATACTTACCTAATAGCTGTAGACAGTTACTCTTTTTAGGTATCATTCACTCACTTATATATTCCACAAATACCTTGTAACAGTCACCTTTGGGTGTGACTTGGCTAACTGAAGAGATTTCCTTCTGTAGAAACTTCCCCATTCACAGAAATGACCCCCTGAAGTCACATCTATACTTAAAAACCCTCCCCCACCATTGCTGAATGACCCAGGCATGCACTTGACCCAAGCTAGGCCACGTATATTCTCTGGGAATTTAGCATGTTTGTCTAAGAGACACAGGCGAATCATGCTGGAGTTGAGTCACATTAATGATAGAGTTAGAGAAAAGATCCATGAACACCGCTCAGGTCCCCAAGGCTCCAATGTCTCTCTAGTATCTTCTGGCCACATAGAAGTCTTGAGTCAGGTACTCAAGTTGGGCTGATCAGATCCTTTCCTTGAGATTTTGGAATTGGAATTGAGATCTCACTCTCGCTCTCTCTCCTTCCTTTGCAACTTTTTTAACTTGGGGAGCTATAAACAAAGGCCATTTTCCACCAAATGAACTGGGAAGCAGAGGTGGTCTACCAGTAGTGAGAGAAGCAGACATAAGAGAGGATTTCCTGGGGTCCCCACAGTGCTCTAGTCCCTAGGTATGTTCCTGATATTCACAGGATCCCGGCCCATGAGTTTCATAAATTCCTGAATATTCTCCTATTAAATTGCCTTTTTTGCTTAAAGGACTTTGAGTAGCATTTCTAATGGGTAAACACTCCCAACCTAAAGACTTCTGATGAATGTATATCTGCTGTGTATGAGGCTCTAGGCAAGACATCAGGAATCCACTGTGGATCAAGCATGGTTCTGTGCTCAAGTTGCTTAGAGCAGTGGGGAGAAAATAAATTCTATTATCAGTAACTATGATTTGGTAAGAAGAGAAAATCCATCAGAGATGTACAAAGCAATCTCTTTGGGGACTTAGAGGAGGCCCAGTACTGCTAAGAGCAGGGCTAGACCTGAAGGAGGGAGGCAGGGAGCCACTGACTCTCAGGGGCCTGTGAGTGCAGGGTCAGCACTTGCACAAAGACGCTGAGAGGGAGTACCTCCTTAAATTTTGCACCTTAGGCACCTTTCTTGGCTCATCCCACTCCTGGCCCTGGCTAATAGTGAGCATCAGAAGGACTCCATAGAAAAGTTAGTACCTGAGCTGAACCTAGAGAAAAAAAGGAATTGGACTGGGGCAGAGTCATATAACTCAAGGTATATTAACATTATAAAAAATGCTCCCATGGGAACATAAAAAGGTTGCTGTAGAAGCATCAGACTCCCAAGTATGACTTAAGTATACAGAGCACGAAGAGGAGGAGACAGAAAAAAAGAGGGATTCGGCAAGCAATGAGAAAATAGCGATGACTGTTAAGCTAGGAAGTGACAGAATGAGAGCCCTACTTAAGATTAATTGAACAGAATAGCATGAACGTAAAAGGAAGGGCTAAGGTCAGGGCAAACAGAGGCTATTGTGTTAATCCAGGCAGAAAGGTGAAAGTCTAAACAGATTGGCACTGGGAATGGAGAGACTGTAGGAAAAACAATATACAATTAATATAACTTGGCAACTGATTGGATGTTGGTGACGAGAGAAGAGAGGAATTAGAAATACAGCTAAACTCTATGCAGCTCTAACAAAGGATGAAAAAGCATTTGATGAAATGATGTCCAAAATGCATACATGAAAACTGTGTATATGGTATGCTATTTGTACTCTTTAAAAATTTTGCTGGTTTTTGTTGTTGCTTATATATAATTGATATATCATTATATTAGTTTCAGGTATACAATGTAATGATTCAATATTTGTATACATTATGAAATGGTTACCACAATAAGTCTAGTTAACATCTGTTATCATAAAAAAGTTAAAAAAGTTTTTTTTTTCAGGGTGTCTAAGTGGAAGTCAGTTAAGTGTCCAACTCTTGATATTGGCTCAGGTCATGATCTCAAAGTCTGTGGGATTGAGCCCCTGTGCTGTTGGCACAGAGCCTGCTTGGGATTCTTTCTCTCTTTCTCTCTCTCTCTCTCTCTCTGCCCCTATCCTTTCTCTCTCTCTCTCTCTCAAAATAAATAAAGTTTTTTTCTTGCGATGAGAACTTTTAAGATTTACTTTTCTTGGCAACTTTCAAATATGCACTGCAATGTTTTTGGCTGTAGTCACCATACTGTACATTACATCCCCATGACTTGTTTGTTTTATAACTGGGAGATTGTACCTCTTGACCCCCTTCACCCATTTCACTCCCAACCCCTTCCCCCCTCCCCCCCGTCATTTGCAGTTTTAAAAGGGAAAAAAATGTAAGTAAAGATATTTCTTTATGGGCATTTGTCTCTAAAGGAATACACACAAAACTTTGGCATTAGTGGCCTGTTGAGAAGGGAAATGGAAGACTGCGGTTCGGTAGTGGGAGAGCCTTTTCAATGTTCATCAATGAACCTTTTGAATTTTGAACCACTTGGATATATTGCTTGGTAAAAACAATTCCTAAAATTGCTGGACAAAAACAAACCCTAAGCCCAAAGATGAGGTTGAAGTATGGAACTGGTGACAGCAGCTCTTTTAACAAAAATAAAAACAAGAAGAGACACTCATTTGAGAAAAAGATGATGTGTTTCAATTATGACATACTGAGGCGGAGATGCCAGTGGACACATATCCAGTTGGAGGCATCCAGCTAGCAGCAGAGGAGGGGAGAACTCACCAACACAAGGTCATAAAGACTTTTGCCAGAATAGTCACTGGAATGGTGCAGACAGAAACCAGAATTCATGGGGTGGCTGGCTGGCTCAGTCAGTAGAGTATGTGACTCTTGATCTCAGAGTTGTAAATTGAATTCTTGTGTTGGGTGTAAGAGATTATTTAAAAAGAAAAAGAAAAAGACAAGAAACAAGGATTCAAAGTGTCACAGACTAAAGGGGAAATGGGAAAGGAGATGTAACTGGAGTAGACTGTACCCTTAAGAATGATGAATATAGGGGAACCTGGGTGGCTCAGTCAGTTAGGTGTCTGGCTTCAGCTCAGATCATGATCTCACAGTTCATGGGTTCAAGCCCCATGTCGGGCTCTGTGCTGACAGCTAGCTCAGAGCCTGGAGACTGTCTTCGATTCTGTGTCTCCCTCTCTCTCTGACCCTCCCCTTCTCATGCTGTCTCTTGCTCTCTCTCAAAAATATACATTAAAAAATTTTTTTAAATAAAAATCTCAGGTCCCTATTAGAAAGGTATTTAGGGACCACAGTCTAGATACTAGGAGTGATCATTGCTACTGGGTTGTCATCTTTAATGGATAATACTCTAAGTATTTTTTAAAAGAATAAAAAGACAGGTACCTGGTGGCTCAGTCAGTTAAGTATTGACTCTGATTTCAGCTCAGGCCATGATCTCATGGTTCATGAGACCAAGCCCCACATCAGGCTCTATGCTGACCATGTGGAGCCTGCTTGGAATTCTCTCTCTCCTTCTCTCTCTTTCCCTTCCTCCCTCTCTCCTTCACTCAAAATAAATAAACCTTAAAAAAAATAAAAAGATCAAAAAGGGTTTACACTGATACTTTCTCTTCAAATTTAACCTTATGATTGTTTCCTTAACCTTATCAGTTTTGTGCTTGTATCACTTTTCTCTTACTCTGAAAAAATTAGCTCCTAACATCAAAACAATTACCTATTTGCTTTACCATAAAAGCAGAAATCCTAAGCCATTAGGTCCCCAAGAACAGCCTTCCATCAATGAATGGGTGGGCGCTAGAGGATAACTGCCCCAGCTCCTCACTCCTTGTATGGGACCACGTGAGGCATATTCTTTTTTTTTTTTTAATGTTTTATTTATTTATTTATTTTGATACAGAGAGAGACAGAGCATGAGAGGGGGAGAGGCAGAGAGAGAAGGAGACAGAACCGGAAGCAGGCTCCAGGCTCTGAGCTAGCTGTCAGCACAGAGCCCGACGCGGGGCTCGAACCCACGAACCGTGACATCTGACCTGAGCCGAAGTTGGAGACTTAACCGACTGAGCCACCCAGGCGCCCCTCGTGAGGCATATTCTACACTGTTTCCTAGAGTTCTTCAGTTGGGTCCAGCTTTGATGCCATATAATTCATGTAAAAGAGTTTCTTAGTGATAATACCAATGTTACTATTTATGGTGAGACTACTGAATAAAGGCTAATATTTCTTTGCAGCTTTCTATGTCTTTAAAAAAATATTCTCCCAAGGATGTATAGTTAAAACACTATGATCTAAAGTGACTTGCAATAATTTTTTTCTCTTTGCTGTGACACCAACTTTGCTTGACACCAAACGTGATACGTTTAGGCTCATTCATTCCTGCTGTGCTCTAAACTGGGTACTGGCCACCTGGGAGTCTGTGCGTACTGCTGTGGAAAATAATGGGGTTTTATTTGGTTTTGTTTTTGAATATGTAAAACATTTACATGATTGCCAAGCTGAAAATATAGAACAAAATACGTTCAGTCTTATTTTCAGCCTAGTGCCTTTCTTTCATCCTGGCCCATGGATAATCATTTTATTTCTCCTTCTGGTAGTTCTTCTTGCAAAATAAGCACATACAAACATACACACAAACCTTTGTTTCCATACGCATTTACATTTCTTGAGCAGAGTGTAACATTTTAGAGTTAGTGTTTAGGTAGTATACCGTTTTTTATCCTTCTACTTTCAATCTGTCTCTTTATATTTAAAGTGTATTTCTTGTAGACAGCAAATACTTTTGGTCCACTCTGATAATCTCTGCCTTTTAATTAAGGCATTTAGAACATTTCCATTTAGTGATTGTTTTAAGATTTATCATCTTGTAAACTGTATATTGTTTATTCCATCTGTTTCATGCTCCATTTTGTTGTTGTTTTATTTGAGAGAGTGAGAGAGAGAGAGAGAGAGAGAGAGAGAGAGAGACTTAAGCAGGCACTACACTCAGTGCAGAGCCTGAGTCAATGCTCAGTCTCACAACCTGAGATCATGACCTGAGCTGAAATCAGGAGTGGGATGCTTAACGGAGTGAGCCACCCAGCTGCTCCTTTCCTACTCCATTTTTGTACTTGCCCATCTTCTTTTGGACTGAGGATTTATTTTTCTTTTATGATTCCACTCCACTATGCATTTACTAGTTTGACCTCTTTGTTTATTTTTTAGTAGTTGTTCTAGATTTCACAAATATGTACCCTTAATTTAACAGTCTACCTTTTTTGATATTATATCGCTTGATGTTTAATATAAGAACTCAGTTACAATAAAAACCCATTTCTGGCTGCCTATCCTTTCTGCCAATTTTGTTATAGGCCTCTCATCTACATATGTTATAAACATCACAGTAAATAGTCCTATTTTCTTTAACAGTGAACTGTATTGGAATTCAAGATATATTGTTATGCTATTGTTTGAACAGCCAGGTGAAGTTTACTTTGTATTTTTACTTGACATATATTCACATTGCTAAGTATTTTAGAGATGACCTTAAATGGTAGGTAAATATTAGATTTTAATATATGTATTTTTTAATGTTTTTAATGTTTTATTTATTTTTGAGACAGAGAGAGACAGAGCATGAGCGGGGAGGGGCAAAGAGAGAGAGAGGGAGACACAGAATCTGAAGAGACTCCAGGCTCTGAGCTGTCAGCACAGAGCCCGACATGGGGCTCAAAGAGATCATGACCTGAGCAAAGTCAGAGGGTTAACTGACTGAGTCACCCAGGCGCCCCAAGATTTTAATATATTTTTAAATTATAGAAAAAGTGACTAAAACTCTGAATGGGAAAAGAATTATCTCACTAAATTTAAGACCATCTAAATGTGTGTGAAGGAAAATAAATTAGAACATGTATTAAAATTATAAAGTAATTTGTATTTAAATTGATAAGATAGGCTAGGGGTTTTATTTCTTTTTTTCAAAATTTTGTTTGCATGATTACATTATTTTCATAATGAATACAATATTTTAGAAGAAAATTTGCTTCTGCAAACAATACAAGGTTTAATTAAAGATGAGTTACTTTAATATTCAGCTGTCTGCATATTTAATTTGAAATTTCCACAATAGGAACAGAAGACTCAGGAAACACTTTGCAAAATGTTGTCAGTCACTGGGTTATTAAGCAGGATCCCCTCATAGATTTTTTTTTAAGTATATTTACAGAGAGAGACAGAATGGGGGAGGGGGAGGGGAAGAAGAAGAGAGAATCCCACTGAGTGAGGAGCCCAATTCAGGGCTTGAACCCAAGAACCATAAGATCATGACCTGAACCAAAATCAGGAGTTGGATGCTTAACCAACTGAGTCATTAGGTGCCCCTCCTCATAGTTTTTTTAAAAGTATATTTTTATTAAACTTTATTTTTTTTAATTGTCACTTATGTTTATTTTAGAGAGAAAGAGACAAGAGTGAGAGTTGGGGAGGGGCAGAGAGAGAGGGAGACACAGAATCTGAAGCAAGCTCCAGGTTCTGGTCACAGAACCTGACCAGGGGCTCAAAACTCATGAACCTCAAGATCATGACCTGAGATAAAGTTGGATACTTAACTGACTGAGCCACCCAGGCGCCCCTTAATAAACTTCTAAATGACGAGTAATATAAAAGGGCAAACATTGGACATGCAAAGCTCAGTGAAATTTCAGTCAACTCATCTGTGTAAGGGCCAGCCTGTTGGAGAACTAGAACATCCCCAGCACCCCAGAATCCCCCGTCATGCCCTCCTCCCAGTCATTACTACCCAGTTATCAGCCTGACTGATAACTGAGTGGCAACCATCTGCCTGTTTCTGAAATTTATGTAAATAGAAATTTACAGTACGAATTCTTTTGTGTCCTGCTTCTTCAGCATATTTTGGGAGACTAACCATGTCATATGTGTAAGTACAGCTCCTTCTCACAGGGTACAACTGGGCCACACTTTATTTATTGTACTGTTCTGGGCATTCGAGATGTTTCCGGTTTGGTGTTATTATTAATAATGCTTGTATATTCCTGTGCACGTCTCTGGATGCACATATGCATATGCAGTTCTATTAAGGAAATACCCAGGAGTGGAAGTTCTGGATCATTGGGTATGTGTTATGTTCAGTTTTAATCAATATTCTCAGTTTTCTGAGAAGGCTACACGAACCCCCACCCCCACCAGCCTGGGAAAGTCGTCGATGCACATTCTTTGTCAGCAGTTGGTATTTTCTAATTGCTGACTTTCTGGTGGGGAGGTTTAAAAGGTTAAACACCTTTCTCCATCTTATGGACCATTTGTATAACTTGCAAAATGGTTTTTGAAGCATTTTCCTCAGTTTTCTATTGAGTTGTACCTTTTTATTGTTGATTTGTAGGAGTTGTTTATATATCCTGGATGCGAGTCCTTTGTGGGTTATAGCATGAGAAACCTCCTACTCTGTGATTGTCACTTCATTCTCTTCGTGGTGAATTTTCATAAACACAATACATATTTTTTCTTAATGGTTAGTGCTTTGTGTGTCTTGTTTAAGAGATCTTTGCCTACCCTAAGATAGTGAAGATAGTTTCCTATATTATCTACTTGGTATTATTTAAATTTTCACATTTAGATCTACCAGGTACATGGAATATATGTTTGTGTTATGATGTGAAGTAAAGGTCAAGCTGCTTTTTTAAATTTAAACTTAAGGATATTCACAGGACCCAGCATCATTTGTTGGTGACTGTCCTTTCTGTACCATTCTGCTTTGCCAACACACAAAACACGTGATTGTATATATGTGAGCCTTTTTCTGGATTCAGGCTCCATTCTGTGCCAGTAGACTTCACAGAATTTTTTAATTCATGAAAGAATTTCAGGAGAAAGGGAAAGTTTAGAGGCATTCATTTTATTTTTTTATTTATTTAAAAAAAATTTTTAATGTCTTATTTATTTTTGAATCAGAGAGAGACAGAGCATGAGAAGGGGAGGGGCAGAGAGAGAAGGAGACACAGAATCTGAAGCAGGCTCCAGGCTCTGAGCTAGCTGTTAGCACAGAGCCTGATGCGGGGCTCAAACCCACAAACGTGAGATCATGACCTGAGCCAAAGTTGGAGGCTTAACCGACTGAGCCACCCAGGTGCCCCTCGGCATTCATTTTAAACATATATAAATCATAAGATGTATTACTATCATTTTATTTAATTTCAAAGTTATTTGTTTTTCTCTTTAAAAACAAATATTCAAAAGCATCAGCTACTTTTTTTTCTTAGTTCTATAGATTATTATAGATAAAGTGATGCTGAGGTCAAATCCATGAAACTTCAAAATGATTCTTCACTGAGGTGCTTTGCGCCAATTGTTTAAGGCACTGAGCTTTGCATATAATCTTTTCTTTTTTTTTTTTTTTTGAGAGAGCATGGGCAGGAATGGGGGAGGGGTAGGGAGGGAGGGAGAGAGAATACCGAGGAGGTTCCGCACCACCGTAAGCGCAAAGCGCGGGGCTCCATCTCATGAACTTCCCAACTGTGAGATCATGACCTGAGCCAAAATCAAGAGTCCAACACTTAACCAGCTGAGCCACCCAGGCACTCCTTGAGTATAATCTTTTAAAATTATTCCAACAAACGTTAAAATGTTTTATTAGAAACTTAATTGTCTAAAAAGCATTTTATATATAAATAATTTTTAGATTCCAGTAATGATAACATACATTTCATAGTTTAAGTGTACTAGGATATGAAATGTGGAATTCAACTTGGGTATCTTTGTAGGGAAGTATCAGTGACTGTTCTGTTCTGTTTGTTTCATACTAGTTTATTTAGGGGTTCCATTTTCACTCTTCAATAGATTTTATGTATTTCTCATATGCTTCTTCACTCATTAATGCATCCAGTTCTGAAGCATTACTGACTGTTCCCTTGATCAGGCAACCATCTTCATAACAAGATTTGTTGATAAATCCTGGATTTTCTACAAGAGCTCCATTAATTTAGGTTACTTCTGATAGAGAATAGAATTCAAACTCATCTTGTTTGGTCAACTGTGTTGACCAAGTTCAGGCAGACTGCAGCGAACAACATCTCCCAAAGCTTCCTGTGCAGAATTGCTGATTCCCACTGTTCCTATACTGTTTTCTGTTCTTATGCATTCACTTGTGAGTTTACACAGGGACAGCAGAGGGGAGCCCAGCAGTGCCCCTGCTCAGCCTCCAGCCTCCTTACTGCTTGCAGTGTCATTATTTCTCTTAATGTTTATTTATTTTTGAGAGAGAAAGCACAAGCAGGGGAGGGTCAGAGAGAGATGGGGACAAAGGATCCAAAGGGGGCTCTGTGCTGACAGTAGCAAGCCTGATGCAGGGCTCAAACTCACAAGCCGCAAGACCATGACCTGAGCCGAAGTCAGAGGCTTAACTGACTGAGTCACTCAGGTGCCCCCAATCTCTTAATTTTAATTTTTTGTTCAAGTTTTTGAGTATATCATATATATTTATGGCTCAAACATTAAAATGTATGTAAAGTTATACAGAGAAGAGTCTCTTTATATTTCTGTTGGACCATGTAATTTCCATCTACCCTAAGAAGTAACTACTATTAATTTCTTGTTTTCCATTCAGATATTTTTAATGCCTATATAAGCTACCATGAAACTATATTTTCACTTTTTTTTTGCAATGATAGTATGCTCTATACACTCTTCTGCATCTTGCTTTTCTAAACTTAACATATCTTAAATATTTTCCCAAAACAATGCAAAAGAGAGATTCCCCATTCTTCAATATGGCTGCATAGTGTTCTATTTTATATATATAATAGAATATATACACATACATATGCATGTGTGTCTGTATATATATATAATCATTTAATTACTCTGGTGAGGGACATTTTGTTTGTTTTTAGTCTTTCGCTATTATAAATAATACTACAAAAAATAATCCTGTGTGAATGGCATTTGACCTGTGAGGATCTGTAATTGTGGGATAAATTTCCAGAAGTCCAATTGTTAAGTCAAAGGGTTTCCTTGACCGATACTGACAAATTCCCATAGAGGCTGTTCCCATTTACACCCCTACCACCAACGGATGCAAGTGCCTCTTTCTCAAGAACTTTGCTGGCATCATAACCTCACAATTCCAAGACAGGGCACGGAGCCTTCCATCCCAGACTGCGATGATTAATTCAGAGAGGAGGTCACAAGCTGGGTGGAAGGAAAGCACCCATGGGCTTTCACTAAAGATAGCTGAAAGAAGTCCTCTCTTTTCTCCGAGATTGTAAGGTCTAAGAATCAAATAAGCGTGGAGCTGCCAGAGTAGCCGCCTGTGAGACCAAGGGGAAGAGCTGCCTGGGCACCAGCTAATCCAGAGCGAAGCAGAGCCAGGAGAGGAATGATGCGAGGGAGCACCCGAATCCAAGAGGCTGCGTGTGCCAACAGTAACTTCATCAGGCGCGCCTGGGGGGTTCAGTGGGTTAAGCGTCTGGCTTCGGCTCAGGTCATGATCTCCTGGTTCATGGGTTTGAGTCCCACGTTGGGCTCTGTGCTGACAGCTCAGAGTCTGGAGCCTGCTTCAGATCGGATTTTGTGTCTCCCTCTCTGACCCTCCCCCTCCCCTGCTCATGCTGTCTCTCTCTCTCTCAAAAATAAAACATTAAAAAAAAATAATAAACTAAAAAGAATAACTTCATCATTTGTTCTTTCTTTTTCTTGTTCCTCTTTTTTCTTCTTCTTCCACTTATTCTAATTTTAGGGTTTTTTTCCTACAACTTGCAGTCTAAAGAGACTCGACTAACCCAATTCCCCACCTTCAAGTTCTTAAAATACTTTAACATTTTAGTTCACCGAATAAGATGCTCTGTGTTCTTTTATCTTCAACTTCATTCAACTCTCCTTCAGTTGTGGTTTTCTGTAATATAATTCTCGCTTAATTAATGAGTCATCCAACATTAAACGTCATACCTGCAAGGCCCCACTGCAGGGCCTGCGGGAGATGGGGTCCTTCGCTTTAGGCGCTAAAGCCTGGGGTGGGCGCCAGACACGCAGGGAAAGGCGATCAGTGGGATAGTTAGAAAAGAAATCACGCAGAAGAGACACGACTTTTGGGTTTTAGTGTTTTATTGTAGTAGATAGTAGACAGTTGACGTGGTCCAACATTCAGAAGGTATGTTACGTACCAACAGCTTGACCATGTTGAAGTGCCCGGGTCAGTGGCACTGAGTCCATTCACGTGTCACGTTATTGTCACCACCATCCAGACCCAGAACTCTTTTCATGTCGCACAACTGAGACCATCCCCTTTAAACACGGTTTCCTCCTCCCCACTCCCCTCACCCCACCGCAGGCCCTGGCAAGCACTGTTCTACTTTCTGTTTCATGAATGTGGCTGCTCTACGCACCTCACAGACGTGGAATCACAGTATTTGTCCTTCTGTGACTGGCTTCGTTTGCTGGGCATCACATCCTTAAGGCCCGTCTACGTTGTAGCAAGTGTCAGAATGTTCTCTCTTTGTAAGCTGCATAACACTCCATTGTGTGTGTACCGCACCTTGTTTATGCATTCAGGGTTTTCAGAGCTCTTACTCTCCTGAAGTCCCACTCCTCCACGATTTGTGCCACCAAGCACTTTCCTAGAAGGTCAAGGCCTTACACGACTCTTCTCTATTGGGCAGAAGGACATACTGGCGTGACTGTCTTTTCCCAGAGACGAAGAGCTGACCTCTAACACCTCCAGAGGCGAGAGGCCTCGTCTCTTAGTTTACTTGGTTTCTTCAAAGAAACACTTCCTTTTGAAGCCCCTCAGGCTGTCTGTCCTCTCAGCTCAGATGCCGCCTGGGAAGGAAGTGCCCACTGCTGACCTGGAGCCCGTTAGCAGCTTCTGGCAAAGGCCTCTGAGTGGATTTTCTTCAGAGCCTTGGCAGGGAGCTTCGAGAAGTGCTGCCTGTTTTCTCCCTGCCCCTCTCACTGGGTGCCTGAGGCATGTCCTTCTTGGGGGGGGGGGGCACACCCTGGGCTACATCCTTTCAGAGGCTTTATCTTCCATTCATCTGGGACCATTTGTGTTACCTGGGGCCTTTGCCTAGTCTTCACAGGAAAAGATGGGGGCCACTCAGTCCCCTTCATTCTTTTTCCACTGCTTTTTCACCTTCTTAAAAAAAAAAAAAAAACAAACAGGGGCGTCTGGGTGGCTCAGTCGGTTAGGAGTCTGACTTCGGCTCAGGTCATGCATGATCTCACAGTTCGTGAGTTCGAGCCCTACATCGGTCTCACTGCTGTCATTGCAGAGCCGGCTTCTAATCCTCTGTCCTCCCCTCTCTCTCTCTCCCCTCCCCACTGGTTCTCTCTCAAAATAAATATATAAACTTAAAAAATAAAACAGGGGTGCCTGGGTGGCTCAGTCAGGTAAGCATCCAACTTTGGCTCAGGTCATGATCACTGCTCATGGGTTCGAGCCCCGAATTGGGTTCTGTGCTGACAGCTCAGAGCCTGGAGCCTATCTTCAGATTCTGTGTCTCCCTCTCTCTCTGCCCCTCCCTTGTTCACACCCTGTCTCTTTCTGTCTCAAAAATAAACATTAAAAAAACAAAAACAAAAAAATCGTGCTGTGAGAGAACGCCCTGTTCTTAGGAAATACGCTTATGTGATACACGGGGTGCACGGGCTGGGCCGCGAGGAGCTGCAGGCAAGCCCAGTTCCCGGATATTTAGGGGTAAGGGAGTGCAGGGCCTCCATTTTACAAGTGATTCAGAAAAAAATTCCCCTCACAATCCCAGACTTTAGCCTCTACTACAAAGCTGTCATCATCAAGACAGTATGGTATTGGCACAAAAACAGACACATAGACCAATGGAATAGAATAGAGAATCCAGAGCTGGGCCCACAAATGTACGGTCAATTGATTTTTGACAAAGCAGGAAAGAGTATCCGATGGAAAAAAGACTGCCTCTTTAGCAGGTGGTGCTGGGAAAACTGGACAGCAACATGTAGAAGAATGAAACTAGACCAGTCTCTTACACCATACACAAAAATAAGATCAAAATGGCTGAAGGACCTGAATGTGAGACAGGAAACCATCAAAACCCTCGAGGAGAAAGTAG
>NC_043701.1:22333588-22376666 GCF_006229205.1 Suricata suricatta
CCTGAGTGGCTCAGTCAGTTAAGCATCCAACTTAGTTTCAGCTCAGGTCATGATCTGGTGGTTCATGAGTTGAAACTCCCTATCACTGTCAGCATACAGCATGCTTGGGATTCTCTCTCTCCCTCTCTGCCCCTCCCCTGCTCTCAGCCTCTCTCAAAATAAAGTTAAGAAAAAAAAAGAAAGAAGAAAAAGGATGGGGGGCGCCTGCGTGGCTCAGTCGGTTAAGCCTCTGACTTCGGCTCAGGTCAGATCTCACATTTGTGGGTTCGAGCCCCGCGTCGGGCTCTGTGCTGACAGCTAGCTCAGAGCCTGGAGCCTGCTTTTGGTTCTTGTCTCCTTCTCTCTCTGCCCCTCCACCTCTCAGGCTCTGTCTCTCTCTGTATCAAAAATAAATAAAACATTAAAAATAAATAAATAAATAAATAAATAAATAAATAAATAAATAAAAAGAAAAAGGATGATAAAGCAACTGGGTAAGATGTAACAATCGGTGAACCTGGTGCTATGGGTTGAGTGTTGTCCTCCGAGATCCGTGGGTTGAAGCCCTAATCACCGTGTGATGACATGTGGAGGCAAGGCCTCTGGCAGGTGGTGAGAATAGTAATAGGCGGAGCCCTTGTGAATGGGATGAGTGCCTTTAAAAAAGAGACCCCAGAGAGCACCCTCACCTTTCACCGTGTGAGGACACAGAGCAAAGAGTCATCTGTGAATGCGGAAGTGGGCTCTTGCCAGACACGGCATCTGCCGGCACCTTGATTTCAGATCTCCCAGCCTCCGGAACTATAAGAAAGAAATTTGTTTTTATAAACCACTCAGTCTATGGTATTCTGTTATGGCAGCCCAGACCGACTAAGCCAGAGGGAAATTCTAAACACAGATTATCGGAGATGTTTATATGAAATTGGATTGAAAGGCTGTTGGAGGGTGTGTGCCAGAGAAAACAAAGTAAATAAAGAACCAAGGTAGGGGCGCCTGGGTGGCTCAGTCGGTTAAGCTAAGGTAGGGGCGCCTGGGTGGCTCAGTCGGTTAAGCTAAGGTAGGGGCGCCTGGGTGGCTCAGTCGGTTAAGCCTCCGACTTCGGCTCAGGTCAGATCTCACGTTCGTGGGTTCGAGCCCCGCATCGGGCTCTGTGCTGAAGCTAGCTCAGAGCCTGGAGCCTGCTTCCAGTTCTGTGTCTCCTTCTCTCTCTGCCCCTCCACCTCTCATGCTCTGTCTCTCTCTGTATCAAAAATAAAATAAAACATTAAAAAAATTAAAAAAGATAAATTAAAAAAAATAGAACCAAGGTAGATATTAACTTGGGGGAAGGCGGGTGGGGAGGAATTTTACAAAGAGTAAAATTAAAGCCCAGCAAATCAATAGACTCAGCATTCATGCACCGCAGGTGTTTACTGATAACCTTCTATATGCCAGGGATGTTCTTTTTTTTTTTTTTAATTTTTTTTTATGTCTTTTATTTATTTTTGAGAGACAGAGAGACAGCATGAGTAGAGGAGGGTCAGAGAGAGGGAGACACAGAACCTGAAGACAGGCTCCAGGCTCTGAGCCAGCTGTCAGCACAGAGCCCAACGTGGGACTCGAACCCACGAACTGTGAGATCATGACCTGAGCCGAAGCTGGCCGCTTAACCGACTGAGCCACCCAGGCGCCCCGCCAGGGATGTTCTTAGGCCCTAGGGGACACAGTGGCTAACAAAGTCCCTTCCATCAATAAATATATGATCAATATTTACATCAATAAGTATATAATGGGCTCAGTCGGTTAAGCTTCCAACTTTGGCTCAGGTCATGTCTCACAGTTTGTGGGTTTGAGCCCCATGTTGGGCTCTGTGCTCACAGCTCAGAGCCTGGAGCCTGTCTTCAGATTCTGTATCTCCCTCTCTCTCTGACCCTCCCCTGCTCACACTGTCTCTCTCTGTCTCTCAAAAATAAATAAAAAGCATTAAAAAAAAAAGGTATATAATGTAATATCAAGGTGTGTGTGTGTACGCATGTGAGATAAGTCTGAAGAAAAGTAAAGTGGGGAAATGGATGAAGAGGGGGAATTATTTTAGATAGGATAGTCTGGAAAGACTTCTCTGATCCGTTGATACCTGGGCAGATCCATGAATAAAATAAGGAAGGATTTCAGGCACACATCAGAGAGGAGAGTGTCCTAATAGTGGGAAGAAGGAGTGTAAAGGGCCTGAGGTCGGAGTACACGCAGCTTGGCCACATGTCGGAGGAACCAAGGAGCCCACTGAGGCTGGAGAGGGAGCCCAGCTCTGGAGGGTTTACCACCACAAACATGGCAAAGACTCGAATGCTTCATAAGCATAACAAAGTACACGCTGAATGCTGATTTAACTAAAACTTGTGGCAAGAAGATGGAGGCGGCACAAAAATGTCAAATCCTCATCTACCATATGAGAAAGTCAACAGATACCAATGGTAACTAGAAATTTGAGAATAAGTGTATTATTTGGAAAGGTGGGGATAAATACCAGATAACAGCTGGAAGAGTTGCCTATGGTTGCCTCCAGAAAGGAGCCTGGTTGAGTGGCCAAGAGTGGGGTGAAGGAGACTGCTGTTGATCCTTACGAGCATTTTCTTTCTTTTTTCTTTTAAGTTTTTTAAAAAATGTTTTATTTATTTTTGAGAGAGAGAGAGAGAGAGGCAGCGTGAGAAGAGGAGGGTCAGAGAGAGAGGGAGACACAGAATCAAGACAGGCACCAGGCTCTGAGCTAGCTGTCAGCACAGAGCCTGACACTGGACTCGAACCCACGAACTGTAAGATCATGACCCGAGCCAAAGTCGGACACTCAACTGACTGAGCCACCTGGGCGCCCCACAAGCATTTTCATATGACGTATTTTTTCAGACCGTATGCCACATTGCGCTAACAAAACCACAAAAACAAAACAGGAAACAAAACCCACCAAAAAACCAAGGAGTGACCTCCCAGGTCCTAGTTTCACAGGCAACGGCAAGGATGACCTTCTTCTGCTCTGCTGACCTTCACGGTGATTTGCTCCCCCCGCCCCCCAGTCTGGTTCAGCAGGCTGCCCCTGCGACCCCAACCGGCAGGTGTGGGAGGCAGACCCCTCAGGAAGTGCTCCCAGAGCCGGCCCGGCTGCTTGGACTCCTCCTCATGAGACAAGGTTTGTGCACAGAACAACTCGGCTCAGTGATAAGCAGCAGCCACGGGGGCGGGGCTGCGGGCGGTGATAAGGGACCGACAAGGTTTGAACTGAAAACCACACTGACCAGCGTCCTTGCTCCACTCCACACGCTGTGGGCCGCGTTCAGTGGGAGAAGTCACGTGAAAGAACCTCCATCCGCTGAGTGGTCACTGTGCCCTGGTTCACGTGCTGAGGCTGGAGACACGTGACTTCATCGAATCCTCACAACCAGCCCTGTGTGTTTAATGCTGCTGAGCCAAACGTTTAAAAATGGTGAAGGTGGTAAATTTTGTTATGTGTGTTACCACAATTTTTGTCACTTAAAAATTTTTTTTAATGTTTACTTTTGAGAGAGAGAGGGAGAGAGAGAGCTGGGGGAGGGACAGAGAGAGAGAGAGAGACAGAGACAGAGAGAGAGAGAGAGGGAGACACAGAATCTGAAGTAGGTTCCAGGCTCCAAGCTGTCCGCTCAGAAGCCGGCTCTGCACTGATAGCAGTGAGTCCGATGCGGAACTCGAACCCATGAACTGTGAGATCATGACCTGAACCAAAGTTGGATGCTTAACTGACTGAGCCACCCAGAAGCCCCTTTTAAAATTTATTTTTGAGAGAGAGAGAGAGAGAGAGAGAGAGAGAGAGCAAGCGGGGGAGAAACAGAGAGAGAGCAAGCAGGGGAGGGACAGAGAGAGAGATGGGGGGAAACAGAGGGTCCGAAGTGGGCTCTGTGCTAACAGCAGAGGGAGCCCGATGGGGGGCTTGAACTCACAAACTGTGAGATCATGACCTGAGCCAAAGTCTTGATGCTCAACCAACTGAGCCACCCAGGCGCCCTCTACCATAATTTAAAAAGAACAGCAACAACTTTGTGTGGAAGGTATTGCTTTTTGTTTTCCAGAAGAAGAAACAGAGGATCAAGCAATTAAAAAAACATGTCCAGTGTGTAGGTATCTGAGCCCGGTGCATCTGGCTTTGATGGCTTTCTGCCCTGTCGGGAGGCCTTGGTGATAAGGAAGATGCTAAATGAAATGGAAGGAACAGGCTCTAGCAGGGAACTGTAGTCTTTCTTCAGGGCCTCACAATTTTGCCCGCTGCCACCATGCACCCTTCCCTGGCGCAGTGAGCAACTGCAGGAGTGAGGTGCACTGGTGACCATCCCCCAGCCCAGCAACTCCGGGAGAGGGGCTCCCCGGCAGGGTGCTGGGGAAATGCTGCATATGTCTGCAGTAGGTGAACACGCGGTTCCCAGACTTTTCAGATACTCCATGGGGGGTTCCTTTCACTTGATTTCAGATTCTGAATTAGCTGAAATTTTAGATGATGCAAATCTGATTCTTTCCCTGCAGGAGCTGGAGGAAATGACAAGTGCTTGGCAGAGGGCAAAGAGAGCATCAGCATATCATTAAGATGCAGTTGGAAGAGCAGGGGTGCGGTGGTGGGGGGAGGGAGGCCTAAGAAGGCAGGTGAAGGGATGAAGGATCATCACAATAACAACACCATCAAACACTCCAGCAAAGCATGCTGGGTGGCAGGCACTGTTCTCAGCACTTTCTGCTTATTAATTCATTTAATTCTCAAAACCGTGCTAGGAGCTTATCAGTTATCATCAGTTAGCTAAAGAGTACACAGTTTATAAAGCACTGAATGATCCTTTATACCAATTTCTACCTACAAAAAGCATTATTTAAAATAGACAAGGGGCACCTGGGTGGCTCAGTCGGTTAAGCCTCCAACTTCGGCTCAGGTCATGATCTCACATTTGTGGGTTTGAGCCCTGCGTCGGGCTCTGTGCTGACAGCTCAGAGCCTGCAGCCTGCTTCTGATTCTGTCTGTCTCTCTCTCTCTCTCTTTCTCTCTGCCCCTCCCCGCTCATGATCTGTCTCTGTCTCAAAAATAAATAAAACATTAAAAACATTTTTTTAAACAGACAAAACCTAGGAACTGCCTAAATGTCGAACAATAGGGAATATTAAAGCCATGGAATCTATGGAGACATAAAGCCATAGCATCACCTCCTTGAATCTTTACAACAAACCCTATAAGAGAGGTAGGAGCCCATTTTACAGGCATGGAGACTGAGGCTCAGAAGTCTTAGAAGATTAGATCTGAAAGTAGATTTGAAACCCAGCCCCATATAACTTCAGGACCCAAGCTCTCACCTGCCATGTTCTCCTGCCTTGAAGACTGGAAGATAAAAGGTGTTGCACAGACCTGCCATTCAGCAGGATGACAATCACCCAAAACCCGAGGCCGTGGGCAAATGCCAGTCATGACTCCAATACATGAACCGTATAAGGGGGTAATTTGAGTGAAATGAGTGAAGCTGTTCTAAGTAAGATCCTCACAGGAAGCCTGGAACAGGGCATTCTTTCCCCCGCGTTCACTGGTAACAGCCCTGTTTAGCAGTCAGCATGCTCTGTGCCACTTTGAGCATCTGGGCCTTTGCGTCCTGGGTTCCAAAGGGAGAGAGGTGGCAGAATATAGTGCTTTTCCTTCTCAGGCTCCCCAAGGACCTGCAGACCTGCCTGGATGCACCGACCACTGCAGACACACCGGCTGGGAGCCAGAGAGCTTCGCCCAGGGGCGCCTGGGAGGCTCAGTCGGTTGAGCACCTGATTTCAGCTCAGGTCATATCATGGTTTGTGGGTTTGAGCCCCGCGTCGGGGTCTGTGCTAACTACTAGCTCAGAGCCTGGAGTCTGCTTCAGATTCTGTGTCCCCCTCTCTCTCTGCCCCTCCCCTGTTCACGCTCTGTCTCTCGAAAATAAATAGATAAATAAATTAAAAAATTTTTAAGTTAAAAAAAGCACCTGGCGGGGGTGTCTCTGAGGCCCACGTTTCTGGCGCGTCCCACGCCTCTGGGAGCCAGGACTCCACTCACACGGCCTCCTCTGTATTGTGGACGCCTGAGTCAAATGTCCAGGGGTCTCAGGTGAGACTCAACCCCTTCCAACTCCACAAGGCAGATCACTCCCCCAGAGCTTGTTAGCACAGCCGAGGTCATAGCTGACTTCCGAGGGGATGCAAGAGAGGCTCGCGTGGAGGCCACACAGTGTCGTCACCTTTCTTACGTCCTTTTGCTCTTTCTCCCCAGGGCTGGCTTCCTGCCGCCGCTCTGGCTCTGCTCCATGTCTTTCACGGGTCCCCTTGACTCTCCGCTCCTCACTGCTCTCCTCTCTACAGGAGCCTCCCTCCGCTTCATGCACAACAGCATTCTTCCCCTCCCTGCTAGGGCCACTAGCCAGGTCACACCCACCTCGGAGACTCAAAGGTATTCTTCTCCAGAGACCCTCCCTCCCTCCCTCCCTCCCTTCCTTCCTCCCTTCCTCCTTCCCTCCCTCCCTCCAATGGGCTCGATCCCACAACAGTGAGATCATGACCTGAGCCAAAATCAAGAGTCAGAGGCTTAACCAACTGAGCCACCCAGGAACCCCAATACCTCCTTTCTTTTTTAAAAATTTTTTAAAATGTTTGTTTTAATGTTTTTTTATTTATTTTTGAAAGACAAAGACAGCATGAGCAGGGGAAGGTCAGAGAGAGAGGGAGACACAGAATCTGAAGACAGGCTCCAGGCTCTGAGTTGTCAGCACAGAGCCCGATGCGGGGCTCGAACACACGAACCACGAGATCATGACCTGAGCTGAAGTTGGACGCTCAACTGACTGAGCCACCCAGCCTCTTCCTAACACCTCCTTTCTTAAGAGGAACTCTAGTAACAACTGTTTAGGGGGGAAAATGTTATTTTAAAAAACTTTTACATTTCCATTCATCTGAGCTTACCCAGAAAATAGAGATTTAACGGGACGTTCTCTTAGAACAACGCCTGTAAGGAACGAGGGAAGCAGGACTGAGTGGAGGGAGATGTTAAGCTTTTATGCAGTTGCAATGAGTCTTAATCTAACCCCACAGCAAGTTCGGGAGGCGGAATGGCCCTCAGTTGCCCACTGAGGCCAGGGGCCAGGCTTCTGTTCTCTGCTTTCCACACACACACTGACTGGTCATTCACTGTGTGTGAGACAGTGGACAGGACCAGGCCAGCCAGGGGCGGAGCAGGCCGAGGCCCAGCAGCGGAGGGATGAGCACCTCCCTCTTCAAGGCGGGACGTGGATGGTGCACCACCCCAGCCGCGGCGGTAACGATAATCTTGTAGAAGTGTGCAACAATCTCAGTGCCTATCTATTGGGGATTTGATAAATAAATAATGGAACATCCACACTAAAGAATACTACATAGTTGTTAAAACTTGGTTTGTTGGGGCCCCTGGGTGGTTCAGTCAACTGAGCATCTGACTTCGGTTCAGGTCATGATCTCACGGTACTTGGGTTCGAGCCCCCCGTCAGGCTCTGTGCTGACAGCTCAGAGCCTGGAGCCTGCTTCCAATTCTGTGTCTCCTTCTCTCTGTGCCCCTCCCCGGCTCACATTCTGTCTCTCTCTCCTTCAAAAATAAGTAAACATTAAATTTTTTTTAATTTAAAAAAACTTTGTTTACTAACATAGAGTGATAGGATATATTATTATTTTTTTTTTTTAGAGAGAGAGAATGTGTGAGGGGGGCAGATGGAGACAAAGAGAGAGAGAGAGAGAATGAATCTTAAGTAGGCTCCACACTCATTGAGGAGCCCAATTCAGGGCTTGATCTCACAGCCCCAGGATCATGACCTGAGCTGAAATCAAGAATCAGACACTCAACTGACTGAGACACCCAGACACCCATCAGGATACATTCTCAAGTGAAAAAAAGTGAGCTACAAAACAGTAGTATCCCTTGACTCCATTTTTATATCTAATAAATAAATAGTCTAAAAGTATCTAGTCCAAACTTTTAATACTGACTCCCTCTGGAGAGATGGTTATACCAAAAAATTAACAATAAACATTACTTTTACTATAATAATCTTAAGAGTAGAACTTATTAAAATATTTTATTTTTAAGTCCTCTCCACATCCAACCTAGGGCTTGAACTCACAACCCCAAGATCACAACATCAAGAGTGATGCCCTCCACCCCACTGAGCCAGCCAGGTGCCCGGAGAGTAAAACTTTTCTGGAAAAAAAGAAAGGCGTAGCCAATTGAAATCAGGTAGCTGTTGATGAAACGCAAGTCAAGGAAGTGACTTTTCTTGCCGACTCGAATTTCTCTCCCCATCAGCTTTCTGTAAGAAATGGCATTTCTCTCCACTTCCTGCCTTAGATTGTGTGGCGGCCCGTGCAGCTGTCGAGCAGCTGTCACATCCCCTTCCGACACCGAGGTGGCTGCGAGCACCTCATGAGGAGGCTGTTGGCTTCGGTCCGGTGTGGGAGGAACAGAGCTGAGGTTGCCCAAATCCCACAAGCCGCGCCGCGCATTCCCAGGCCGCTCCGTCTTCCCCCTCCTCCTCCTCCTCCTCCTCCTCCTCGTAGTCACAAGTTCCCGCCACTTGAGAGTATACCGGGTGCCACGCGAGGTACCGAGCGCTTTAGGTTCATGATCTTTCCTCCTCACAGCAATCTTAGGAGGTTAACTACGATTGTCTCGGTTTCCAAACGAGAAACTGAAGCCTTTGCCCAATCTGGTGAATGCACTAAAAACCACTGAACTGTAGGCCTTCACTGGCTGATGTCATCTCAATAAGCTGTTTCTAAAGAAGAGAAAACTAGGCACCTGAGTGGCTCAGTCGCTCAGTCGGTTAGGCGTCCGACTCTTGGTTTCAGCTCAGGTTGTGATCTCATGGTTCGTTGGTTCAAGCCCCATGTTGGGCTCTGGGAGGACAGTTGGGAGCCTGCTTGGGATTCTCTGTCTCCCTCTCTCTCTCTGTCCCTCCCTCTCCCTCTCAAAAAATAAAGAAACGGTAAAGAAAAACAATAAAAAAGAGAAAACGAAAGTGCATATAGGTCAGATAACCTGCTGGAGAGCACAGAGGCATAAAGTGGCAGGACACGCTTAGCAAGAAAGAAGCAGGCAATGGACGCCGTGAAGTGTCTCCTACACCAGAGCCTCCTGACTTGGGTCAGACCCTGAGTGCTCAGTGTCACCATCTCAGCCCATGGAGGCGGCGGGTCTGGAGTGGCCAAGCCATCCGGGGGGTCACTTCCAGCTGTGAGCAGCAGCCTCTGGGCTCCTCAGAGAGTGGCTCTAGCAGTGGGGGGTGGGGAGGGGCTGGTATGAGAGAGAAAAATGAGTGACGTCTGTCCCTGGACGCCCCATGCCGAAAATGCTCGAGCCGTGCACGAGGTGGAGCAGGGGCCCGAGGAACTGCTGGGGTTTATGTCCAGGGTCCTGGGAGCCCGGCCTTCAGCTAAGGCAATGGAGAATGGATGGGGGGAGGGAATCTGCGAGGAGAAGGCGGCTGACGCAGGGGCTGCATCAGGCTGGGTCCCAGGCCTCTGTCTTCCCCCGTGCTGGAACGTGTCCTTCTGCAGCCCGTGCGCCTGTAGAGCGACATCCAAGCTAAGGGCATGGGCATTGCTCTAGCGACACGTGCATGTTCTGCCAACCAGACCATCAGCATTCTCTTGAAATAGTTGGTGTGAAAAAGTTTGATGGGTTTGAAATCCTTTGCCTTATCACAAGAAATTTCCATAAGAGCTGTTAAACTCCTTAAAGATAATTTCAACTGCTGCAAAAACTTGAAGGGTGATAAAAACACTTAAAAGTTTTTTACCTACTACTTGTGCAAAATTTCTCATTGGTGGTGATTACCAAGGACTTGAATAGATCATTATCTTAAAATCTCCATTGGCAATAATTTATTGCCATCGCGAGGCATATAAAAGGGGTGCCTGGCTGGCTCAGTCGGTGGAGCATATGATTCTTGATCTCAGGGTTGTGGGTGCTAGCCCCATGCTGGGTATAAAGATTACTTAAAAATAAAATAAAATCTGGGGGTGCCTGGGTGGCTCAGCTGGTTAAGGGTTTGACTTCAGTTCAGGTCTTGATCTTGTAGTTTGTGGGTTCAAGACCTGTGTTGGGCTCTGTACTGACAGCTCAGAGCCTGCAGCCTGTTTCAGATTCTGTGTCTCCCTCTCCCTCTGCCCCTCCCTCTCTCTCTTTCTCTCTCTCTCAAATAAACATTAAAAAAATTAGATAAAAATTGCTTCTTGGCCTTTAGGCTAAGATCAAGTGTAGTATCTGTTCTTATCAGTTTAATAAAAAAATAGATTAAAATAAAGTAAAATCTTCAAAAAAAGAGGTTTCAGGGCGCCTGGGTGGCTCAGTCGGTTAAGCCTCCGACTTCGGCTCAGGTCAGATCTCACGTTGGTGGGTTCTAGCCTCGATTCAGGCTCTGTGCTGACAGCTAGCTCAGAGCCTAGAGCCTGCTTCCGGTTCTGTCTCCTTCTCTCTCTGCACCTCCTCCTCTCATGCTCTGTCTCTCTCTGTATCAAAAATAAATAAAACATTTTAAAAAAATTAAAAAAAAAAGAGGTTTCAAAGATTTAAGCCCACGCTAGATTTATTACCCACACTATGGAGCAGTGCTGTGCAGTCAGGCGGCCCTGGCCACATGTGGACACTGAGCACTTGAACTGTGGCTGGTCCAAAGGCAGATGTGTTGTATTTCACTCAGAAGCGAAAATACACACCAGACTTAGTAAGAAAACAAGAATGCAAAATACCTCACTATTAATGTAATCCTTTAATAAAATGCCTCATTATTTAATTTTTATAATATTCTGAATATATTAAGTTAAACATATGATAAAAATTTTTTAAGTATGTTCATGGAAACAAGCTCAAGTTTCTCATTAAAAATTTGAGAATATTTTATTTGGAAAATTTTATACAAATAAAGTCTTTAACATGTTCTCTAATGACTTTATGTTTTATTTTTCTACTTCTTTAATATAAAGAAAACATAATTACTTTTTCCATCAAGCCCCATACAGATGTCCCCAATTCCCTTCCAGGTTACCTCAGCGAGCCGCAAATGTTTCCCAGGAGTGCGGTGACGTGAAATCATTTCAGAGAAGGTAGTTTTGAGCATCTAGATTGTTTCGAAATGTATTTTTGAGTATCTTTAAGGTTTGAGGGGCACCTGGGTAGCTCAGGCGGTTAAGCGTCCAGCTCTTGATTTTGGCTCAGGTCGTGATCCCGCGGTTGGTGAGTTTGGGCCCCCGCACAGGGCTCTGTACTGGCGTTGCAGAGCCTGCGTGAGAATCTCTCTCTTTCCTCCCTCTCTCTGCCCCTCCCGTGCTCTCAAGTAAATAAACTTTAAAAAATAAAATATTTTTTAAAGGTTTGTAAAAGGCATTTTTGTGCATCTCTGCTAGTGCCGTGCTGGGCTCCGGGACACACAACTCCGCAGCCGCACATAGGGACCCGGATAATACACCTAGCGGCGATCATGCGGGGGAAATCTTTGCGGTCTCGCTAGGAAGCCCCCGGAGAGGAGTCCCCACGGCCTGCTCCGGCGGCTGCAGAATTCATGGGCATGTTAGTGAGGCTCAGACCAGCCGCTGAGCGGTGGGCAGGGAGGCCTCAGCCGGGACAGACGAGGAAAGTGTAGCCCTTTGCATGGGGAGCTCTACGTGTAGGGAGAGCCCCCAGCAGGCCCCGTACTGCACGGTTCGGCTCCGCGAGGCTCCCTCTCTGCCCCCCCCCCGCCAAACTCCGACAGCCCGGCCTCAGCATCTGCGTGGGGGGTTCTTCTAATCCGTGTGCCTCAGGCAACGGCACGTCCTGAAGTCGGAGGCCAGGCTACCCCGGTGCTTGTAAACGCGGTTGTTTTTTACACGTGTGACTTTGGCAAACCACTCAGATCTCCTTATGGGCGAGTCTCATGCCAAGGCTGACTCTCCGTTTCCAACCTCACCCCCCTGCGTGGAATCCTGCGTCCCGTGCACGCAGGAGGCCCCGTGGTGCCCTTGCCCGCATAATTTGAGAGGCTAGCTAGCATTTTGTCTCTCGGCTCCTCCGAAGTGGAGCCTAAGACACTGTCCGCCTGGAAAATCATCCGAGAGCACTGAAGGTGACGGATATCAACAGCAGATCCCAGACGATGGGATCACTTCCTGGAAACGCGAAAAAACAACACGGCATCTGTTCCGATGAATATTACTTTCTCAAATTCTGTGTGGCCTTGGGCCTGCTCTGTGACTTAACTCTGTCATAACTTTCTCCATCTTTGCCCCCAAAATACCCATGTAATTGTGCAGAGAGCAATGATATATAAATGAAGGTATTGGTAGGGCACCTGGGACGCTCAAACGGTTAAGTATCCTACTCTTGATTTTGGCTCAGGTCACGATCTCATGGTACGTGGGTTAGAGCCCTGTGTTGGGCTCCACCTGGGCATGGAGATTGCTTAGGAGTCTCTCTCTACTTCTTTCTCTGCCCCTCCCCTGCTTGCATGTGCACACACTCTCAAAAATAAACTTAAAAAAAATGAAGGTATTGGCATACACATTTATCATAAAAACCATGTAAATGTACGGATGTACAGGGGAAGGGATGTAATTAGCTGTAAGAAGTGTTATAGTTAATCCATGTTTAAGAAAGGGAAGGAATAGATAGGGGAGAGGCAAAGTAAATTCTAGTATTTCCATACATGAACTATTTGGGCAGCTTCTTAAAATGCAGCAGTTCCCTGTGTAGCAATAAGGAAATGTTTCCAAGCTATGCAGGGACATGAAAAACCTAGATTGGGCTGTTAGTTAAAAAGCTGTTTTGTGTGAGTGTAGAGAAAGGTTTGCAAGGATAAAAACTAAACTGTTAAAAGTCGTTTACCTCTGAGGCATGGGGGGAGAAAGGAGGAGGGACGGGAAAGTTTTACCTTTTCCGTTATATATTTCTAAATTGTTTTAATTCTTTACGGTGAGTGGTATTACTTCTGTAACTAAAAAAAACGAATATGGAAAAAACGTTAATGTTTTCAACCAAGTTTTAATGACATGGGAAAATATTGTAACAAGTGAAAAAACCTGGAGCATGAAATTATGTATACAAGTATGATCTCAGCTGCAGAAAAATGCATTTAAACTAGAAAGGAAATATATCAAAATGTTAATAGGGACTGCCTCTGGGTGGCAGGATTATAGGTGGATTTTTTTTTCTGCTTTACTTTTCTATACATTCTAAATGTGCCTTATTATTTTTATAATTAGAAAAAAATTAAGCAGGTCTGCCAAAGGTGCACGGCGGGTTGTAAAACCTGAGCAGCTGCCCATACTGGGTGGCACGGCCCGAGATCCCTGACCAGCGAAGGGAAATGTCCCAATTGCAAGGGGACGGGTGAGGAGCCAAGATGGGGTTTCTTCATTTTGATTTTCTGATTAAATTGCAGGAGGAAGGGGCGCCTGGGTGGCTCAGGTGGTTAAGCATCTGACTCTTGATTTCGGCTCAGGTCATGATCTCACGGTTCATGAGTTTGAGTTCCTCGTTGGGCTTGGCTGACAGTGCAGAGCTTACTTGGGATTCTCTCTCCCTCCCTCTCTGCCCCTCCCCTGCGCATATGTATGTGTGTGTGTGCACGCTCTTTCTCTCTTAGAAATATAAAAGCAAACATTTAAAAAAAAATAAATTGCAGGAGGAAATACCGAAGGAAGGGAGGGTCTCCTGGCAGAGAAGGTGAGGCTTCTGAAGGTGAGAGCAGCGGACCTCCCACAGGAAGGTTTCCCACCCTGAAGGGCAGTGATGGGTTTTGCAGGGACTGGGGATCACTGTGGCTTTAATGGCATGTGCATGCCACAGCTGAGTGACTGGCCACCAAAGGTTGCTGTGACCCAGCAGTACTGCAGGGGATGGGGGTGGGTGGGTGAGGTGGGCACCACACCGAAGGACTTGTGCGGCTCCCAAACTGGCTGGGACGCATGACACAGTGCAGAGGCTGGGGTCACAGTGTTGGTGACTGCTGGGAAAGCGACTGTGTCACTTGACGCATACGACCCACTTCTTGAAGGATCTGAGACTGCCCCGGGTTCTTCATGGAGCAATCATAAAAGCAAGGTCTCGGACTCTGGAGGAACGTATCTTGAAAGAGTATCTCCTTTAAAAGTAATCCTTTTGGTACAGAGTTCTTGGCCTTTGTGCCAGTCCCAGGCCTGCCAGCCATCCGCTTCTTGCTCTTCTCTTGCTCTGTTTCTGTGATACAGAAAGGCTGGGTTCCCATGCCTCCCATGCCTGCTGAATTCTGGCTCAACGTGGCCAATGGAAGACACTGTCGAGAGGCTGGAAGATGGGAGGCTGGGAGAACTTGAAGTACTTCTCCTCCTCCCTCTCTGCCTCAGGTGACATCTCTGGCAGCAAATGAGCTTCCTCCATCACATCCCACCGGGTAATCCTGGGCTCCAGTTACCCCACCTCCTCTCCTTGTCCCCTTGAGGGTCGGGGCAGCTGTGCTTCCTGTTGCTGCTGACCTGCACTTGTTTGGCTTCCCATCTAACTCTTCTGTCACACATGTAATCAATCCCTTGCATTCAATCCTCTCTACTCAAAGTCCTGGAAGTGGTTTCTGTTTTCCTGGCTAAATCCTGAACTAATACCTTCTTGGTCTAGGGCGGTCCCAGTAAAGAGAACATCAAGATGACAATATTGAAGAAGACTTATTATGTGTAATTGGCTTACCCTCTCCCTTACTATATGCCCCAGGCGTGCGGGTGCCTCTCAGACTATATGCATATAACCTGGAGATCTCATTCAAGTGCAGATTTGAAGTTGGTAGTGGTGAGGCAGGGCCCGAGAATCTGTATTTCCAACACGCTCCCACGTGGTGCCAATACTGTCCTGCAGACCTGACTGAGTGGCCAGGCACTAAGGCATCTGTTAGGGAGGGAAACAGCGCCTGGTAATAGCTCAGGCAGCGATTCTCTGTAGCACTACCACTAGGGGGCGCGACACTTGGTGGAACTCTGTCTCTTACAAGCAGTATAATTCTGCATTTTAATATACTGTCCTGACATACTTATTGAGTGGGAGATGGGAGCCAGCTACCTGAAGGCAAGTTGACTACATTCATGTAGCTGCAAGCATCGGACTCATTTATTATGACATCGAGATTTGTTGTGCCTGGGCATTTATTTATTGAAATAAGTTTTATTTTTTCCAGACCCCCCTGAGTCAGGAGGAAAGCCATTACTGAGGAGGTGATATTTAAGCTACGTTTTGAGGGATAAGTAGAATTTAGAATTTCAGCAGGTCAGAGGAATGAGCAGGATAGGTGGACCAGAGGGTTGGGTGAGTGGGCAGGCATTCCAACTATGGCAAAGGTGGGAGTGTGGAGATACTTTAAAATACATAAAATAGATTAAATGCCATTAATTTGGAGGTTGGCAATGGAGAATGATCAGAAGACCTAGGTTCAAATATGGATCCAGCAGGGGCACCCAGGCGGCTCAGTCGGATATGTGTCTGACTTTGGCTCAGATTATGATCTCACAGTTCCTGAGTCGAGCCCCGTGACCGGCTCTGTGCTGCCAGTGTGGAGCCTGCTTGGGATTCTCTCTCCCTCTCTGTCCTTCCCCCACTCACACTTTCTCTCTTTCAAAATCAATAAACTTCTAAAAAAAACATAAGGATCTTGCCTTATACGACCTTGGGCAAGTCCCCAACCCTCTGGCCTCAGTTCCCTTATCTGGAAAAAAGGTACTACTCCCCCCGACCTGCCATCCTCCCACGGTTCTTGTAGGATCATGTGAACGTAAACTGCTTTAAATGGGAAAGTCTAAACAAAAATTAATGATTATGAATAATGTAGGAGGTAGAATATACAAAATGAGAGTCCAAGTCCAGGTAAGAGAGGTTAGAGAAAAGTCAAGGCTAAGGAGGGATCTGGTCAAAGACCACTTTTCCGGAAGCTGGGTTGGGCTGGGGGTGACCAGACAGCGAGCAGCCAGGAAGTGTTCACAGCCGGGTAGCGGGCAGGTGTCAGACTGAGACTTCGGCTCAGGTCAGATCTCACATTTGTGGGTTCGAGCCCCGCATCAGGCTCTGTGCTGACAGCTAGCTCAGGGCCTGGAGCCTGCTTCCAGTTCTGTGTCTCCTTCTCTCTCTGCCCCTCCCCCTCTCATGTTCAGTCTCTCTCTGTATCAAAAGTAAATAAAACATTAAAAAAAATAAAACCAGAGATTCCAGAAAGTCTACAAAAGCACGCCTTCTATGACAAAGATCTATTCCCCGCTCTGTAAGGTCCGCAGGGTCCCTCTCCTTTCCAGTCCCCCGCCCCATTCCGGTGTCCCCTCTGCAGCACCTCCTCCCGTTTCCTCCTGTCCCCAAGCACAGCACAGGCCGCCTTCCTGGATCCCAAACACACCCCTGGCTGCATCCTGTGCAGACCTCCGGAGTGAGCCCCTCTACCTGCCTCTCAGGTCCTCACCCCCAGGCCCTTTCACCCAACCCTTCCCCCAGTCCCCCCATGGGCTCCCCTCCTCTTCCAGCCCAATTCATCTGTGCTGTGACTCCACAACTGAAAAGGCTGAAAAGGTGCCCATGTCACATGTCACATGCTCTGTCCGGTCAGTGTTGCCACTGTCCTGTGTGTCATGTTGTTACTCTTACTGACATCCCAAGACAAGGCCAGAAGACATGGAAACTGAGGGTTCAGGTGGGATAAATGAAGCGAAAGGGAAAGAGGAAGCGGCAGGACAGAAGGCTGGTGCCCCAGTGGCCCTGGGCTGGAAGGCTGCCCCTGAGCCCTGAGGGCCTGGAGAGCTAGGGAGGAGCCCTGCACCTTGAGAACCCAGAGCTTGGGTAGATTCCAGCAGGGGTTGCAGCAGGATATGCAGGAAATGAGGTCAAGGTCCAGTCCTTGACCCCGTCCTGGGTCTGGCCTTGGGCTCTAGGGGAGGGGCGGAAGAGGCAGGAACAGGAGAAGAGGAGGTCTACCCCATAAGAGGAAGGCGGGAGAGTGGCGGGTAGGAGGCAAGGCCCAGAAGAGGATGTCTTCTTGCAAACGAACCCAGGATGTTTGTTTATATTCGGGGCCAACAGATCAGATGACTGCCACAGAAAAAATATTTTGTTACTCTCTTTCTTGTCCACCTTCGTGGAGGCGGCTCAGGTGGACGCGGTTCAGTCCCCGCCACGCGACATGCGGCTCTTTGGCCTCGCTCAGAAGCTACACACCCTTGGGTTGACCAGCCAGGAGATGGGTGCCCAGATCAAGGCTCACGTGGCCTTGCTGGAGGGTGTCACTCCAGGAGATCAAGTAGATCAAGTCATGCTCCTGGCAGGCACGCCACTAGAGGATCAGGCTACCCTAGGTGAGTGTGGAGAGGAGGCTCTGGGCACCCCGAAGTAGCTGGCCGCATGTGTGGAGGTAAAATCCAGGGTTCCCCGGCCCGTGCTGGGGAAGTAAGAAGGCACACTCCCAACGTGGCCGAACAGGATATAAGGAAGACAGGCTAAGCCAAGCATCGGATGCAGTAGGACCAGCACTTGGTCAGTGTTGTGCCCGCCTTTGGCAAGAAGGGTCCCAATGCCAACTCTTAAGTCCACTGTAATCCTGGCTTTCCCCAATAAAGCTGCTTAGTCCAGTAAAAAAACAGAAACCAAAAACAAAAACTCTGTTACTCACAGTTCCCGAGAGGAGGGGCACACCGCTGCTCAGCCCTCACTCGGAGCCACCAGGGTCAGGTAGGAGGGGAAAGCACGGGCCAGGGCCTTTATTGTGGTTTTTGCTGGAAGGAACGGACGAAACAGTGTGTGTAGGCACACAAGGCAGGATGGGATGGTTGAGGTAATTTCAGTGGGCTCTGGCTCCACTCTGGTCATCTGGTATCTGGCTCTGGGGTGCTTGAGGGTAGGTCCTGATAAAAGGAGGCAAATGGGAGAGAGGAGGGGTGGACTGGTTGGTTTGCATGTCAGAGGTAGGCTCACAGGCAAACTGCTATTTCTAGAAAGTAACCATGGGAGGGGTGGTCCTTCTCTGGACCTGCACATCACAAAATACAGAAAATAGAAAGCAGAATGTTAGAATGTGTCAGGACATCACTGAGTCTTCGAGATAGTGTATGAACCCACCCAGTGAGGTTTGGGCACAAGAGACAATAGAGCGACGTGAAAGCAAGAGGCTCCCAGTTTCCAGTAAGAGCCTCCTTAGATGGACAGCTGGTGGAATGGAAACTTCCACTCTCACTCACATGGGTGGTGGGGGGGGGGGGGATCGCAAGCTCTGCCTTTGGAGTCAGACCTGGTTGAATATTGCTGTGTGACCAGGGGTGAGTTACCTCACCCTTCTGAGCCCAAGAGGATCCTTGGGAAAATTAAAGGAACATGAGGACAGAAGCTTCTCTGCTGAGGCTCCTTGCTCTGTGAGTTGTACAACTCCTGCCTCAGAGACCTCTCTGAAACTGGCTAAAAATATGCTGCTTTCTTGGCTCTACTTAGACCCTCATGTGAGGAGCGCCGGGGCCACACTCAGTAAATTGAGAACAACTGAGTAAAGAGAGCAAGCCCAGGAGAAGTGGGGTGTTGGGGAGATGGTTCAGGTGACAGTTACAGGGACCCGGGGAGGGGGGCGCAGCACTGAATTGCTCCAGGCACCCGGGAGCCAACGCCATTGACGGGGAAAGCTGGCCTGGCTGGTGGGCTGTCACCACTGGAAGCAGGCGACCAGGGCCCTGGGCCACAAATACCAGCCCCAGAGGGTGAGAAGTTCTTTCTGGTGCCACACACAGGGCTGGCGCCCCTCCATGGGGCCCACAGACCTGCCGTAGTCCCGGTACTGAGGTTAGAGGTGTTCAACCTCCCACAGCTCTGTCTTCAGTCAGCTTCGTGAACAATTCACATCCTCAGAGGAAAACCGGTTCCCATCCTTTCCAAATTCCTAGTAGTACCTGTGCATTCCAAACTGTGCTCAATGAACCCTTTGCTTATTTATTTTAAGATGGTCTTTTTTTTTTTTTTTAAAGCAAGTCAGTGTTTTCCTGGTCACCTCCAATCTGCAAATTCCATTAAGGCTAAAAATCAAGAGTTCTCCTCTTGGAACATTCCTTAATCCTGCCTACTCCCAATACAACCACGTCTTTGTAGGATTTCTGATGGAGACACAATTTGCTGTGATTTTTTTTCTCCCCACTGAGGTGATTTCACAGAAGTCTGCAGCCTGCACTCTGCTGTCACCCAGCTTCCGGCCAGCACTGTGACTCTATGAGTCCAGACCTCGGACTCTAGGGCACCTCTGTTTTCTGAAATGCCTGACTCCTCTTACCCAGGCTTTCTTGAAGAAAGGGAAGTGAAATGAAGCCCTCCCACACTCCTTTAAAAATGGAGACTCTAAATTCCAGTTGTCGTAGTAACATCTCCACGCTGCCCCACTGCCTCTTCTAGATTTTGGTGCTGACGGACCATCAGTTACCATGAGAACAGGAGCATCTCCAAACAGGGAGTCTTGTGAAGCTTAGCTTTGTGTCGTGTGACACAAGAGGCCTTGATAGAGCCTCGATAGTTTAACAACAGAACGGGACCTGGAAACCACCAAGAGTTGCACTTGGTTTTCTGAATCTTATTTGGAAAAGAAGATGTAGTTTTTGGAAAGATTCAGTTGCTCTCTTGTCCCTCTGAAGTGAGTAGATTAGTTTTAGCAGCATATTACTTCCTTCGGACTTGGAGGCAGATCTGCCCACTCTGGCCACAAGCTGTAATGGGTTCCCGAGCCCTGCTCCGCTCCACTCCCCCAGCCGGACCCAGCCGTGACGGGCAGGTCAACCAACCAGGCGTTCCCTGCTGTTTCAGAGCCAAGGTTTATTCTCTTTCAAAGCTGAATGTTGGAAAAACGTAAGCTCTCTGAGTTCAAGGACATAACACAGGTTTCTTCAGAATTCTCTGCGTAGTCCTTTTGTTTTGTGTTAAAAAAATTTTTTTAATGCTTATTTATTTTTGAGAGAGAGAGAGAAAGAGAGAGAATGTGAGTGGGGGAGGGGCAGAGAAAGAGAGGGAGACAGAATCTAAAGCAGGCTCCAGGCTGAGCTAGCTGTCAGCACAGAGCCCAACGTGGGGCTTGAACCCACAAATCACAACATCATGACCTGAGCCGAAGTTGGACGCTTAACTGACTGAGCCACCCAGGCGCATAGTCCTTTTTGTTAACTGATTTGACTCTAAGTGTTCCATTCTGATGTACAGATGAAGTGCTGAAGTGCTGGCTGAGAATTTAAAATAGTTTATTTCAGAGGATTTGTGTGTGGGAACAAACCTGAAGGTAGGAAAAAACCAGCCCATAATCTGAACAGCAGGCTGCATCGAAAACACATCCTTTAATAAGTCCTATTGTCATAACTACGTAACAGGCATTGTGTGTTTCCCGTGTGCTGGGCACTGGGCTGAACATGTGACATGAATTATCTAACTTCATCTTCACAATACCCTGTGAAGGAAGTTCTGTTTGTTTTGTTTTTTAATTTTTTTTAACATTTATTTATTTTTGAAAGACAGAGAGAGACAGATCATGAGCAGGGGAGGGGCAGAGAGAGAGAGGGAGACACAGAACCTGAAGCGGGCTCCAGGCTCTGAGCTGTCGGCACAGAGCCTGATGCCGGGCTTGAACCCACGAACTGTGAGATCATGACCTGAGCCGAAGCCAGACCCTTAACCAACTGAGCTACGAAGGCACCCCAGGAAGTTCTGTTTTTAAGCTTTCATTTTACAAATGAGGAAACAGAGCCATGGGTATTAGGCAACTTGACCCAAAGTCACACACTTAACTGCCCAGTGGAGCTGGGATTTGATTACAGGCATCTTGCTCCACATCCATGAACTCGACCTCTAAGCTAAGTAAACCTACATTTTACAAAGACATCCTAAATCCAGGGTCAACTGGATGGGTTTTGTGCATGTTTGCGAACTTGAGAAGATGACAGCATAAAGACCCTGTTTTAACTGGTCATTCCCTGAATTCTGCCCTGCATAACTGCTCCGCCATGCCTTCTCCAGCAGAAGCAAACCAGGTTCAAGTACAAGTATGAGAATCAAGTCATTACCAGGAGCCCTGTAAATCAATTCCTGGTCCTCTGGAAAACAATGCGCCCCATTTTTGACCCAGTATTCCCACTCATGGGAATGTATTGTAAGGAAATTATTCAAGACAAATCTATACACAAAAAGGCATAAAGGCATTCATTCAGCATTATACACAATAGCAACAAATGCAATACAACGCAATATAAACATCCCACTATAATGGATCTTCAGGTAAATTACAGCACACCAATTGAATAGAACACCACACAGCTATTAACAGACAGCTGTGAAGATGACGAAACCACACATTACAAAGATTATAATTCTGCAAACATTCAGTTCAACACCTGAAAATTACTGTTCACTAAGACTATGACAGTGCCTTTAAAAAAATTTGTAAGATGGTCAACAGACACAGGAAAAGATGCTCAACATCACTAATCATCAGGAAAATGCAAGTCAAAACTATAACGAGATACCACCTCACACCAGTTAGAAGGGCTAAATGATGACAAGAAAGAACGAGCGTTGGCAATCATGTGGAGGAAAAGGAACCTTGTGCACTGTTGGTGGGAATGTAAATTGGCACAACCACTGTGGAACAGTATGGAAATTCAAAAAAAAAATTAAAAACCGAAATCTCATGACTTGGGGGGACTGGGTGGCTCGGTCAGTTGAGCCTCTGATTTCAGCTCAGGTCATGATCCCAGGGTCACGGGATTGAGCTCCATGCTGAGCATGGAGCCTGCTTAAGATTCTCTCTTTCCCTCTGTCCCTCTTCCCACGGTGTGTGCATGCTCTCTCTAATACAAAAACGAAAACAAAGAAAGAAATCCTGAATGATCTAATAATTTCACTGTGTTTACCCAAAGAAAATGAAAACACTAATTTGAAAAGATGTATGCATCCCTATGTTTATTACAGCATTGTTTACAACAGCCAAAGTACGGAAGCAATCTAAGTGTCAATCAATAGATGAATGGGTAAGGAAACACACACACACACACACACACAGACACACACAATATTATAGAGGCATAGAAAAGGATGAGATTGTGACATTTGAGACAACATGGATGGACCTAGAAGGTATTATGTATGTTAAGTAAAATAAGTCAGACTGAGACAGACAAATACCATATGATTTCACTCATAAGTGGAATCTAAAAAAAACCCTAAATGAATAAACAAAAAGCAGAATTGGATCTATACATTCAGAGGACAAACTGATGGTTGCTAGATGGAAGAGGGTAAAAGGGTTGAGCAAAATGGGTGAAGAGGAGAGTGAGATACAGGCCTCCAGTTACGGAACGAATAAGTCACGGGGAAAAGAAGTCACAGAATCAGGATCAGTCAGTGATACTGTAATTGTGATGTAAGAAGACAGACGGCAGTTACCCTGTGGTGAACACAGCTTAATGTGTAAACCTGTCAAATCCCTAAGTTGTACACCTGAAACTGATGTAGCACTGTGTATCAACAATACTAAAAAATAATAATAATAAGTAAAAAAAATATATAAAATGCATTTGTGTTATTACAATAATAAATATATAACAGTAAATTGTATTTGTAAAGGACCTGAAAAGACTGGAGAAAATATCCAGAATGAACAAGAGCCGAGTCTCACTCACCTTGACTTTGCCAATACCCAGCGAGTGCCTAACACAATGAGGTATTCAGTCCGTATTTTGGGGCAAATCCTAAAATATGAAAAATAAAGTCACCTGGTATATTAGTACAAGAGAATCCAGATTTTCCCCTTAATAATTAATTTAATGCTATTATAATAATGTTAATAAGATTTTTTAAAGGTGGGGTCCTAAGTGTGTCTTCTGGATCTAGAGGCTGATCAATGTGTTAGTCTGCTAGGGCTGTCATAACAAAATGAGTGGTTTAGGCAACAGCAATTTATTTCTCCTAGTCCTGAAGGCTGGGAGTCCCAAGGTCAAGGAATCAGGAAGATGTTTCATTCTGAAGCCTTTTCTCTTGGCTTTGTCTCCTTCTTGCCATGTGCTCATGTGATGTCATCTTTGTGCGTGTGCAGGGAGAAAGTGAGCTCTCTGATACCCCTTCTTATAAGGACACCAATCCTGTTTGACAAGGACCTCAGCTTCATGACCTCATCTAGCCTTAATTGCCTCCCAAATGCCCCATCTGCACATCTTATCACACTGGGACTTAGGGCTTCATCATATGAATACAGATGGGGGAGGGGGGGCAACATCAAATTTCTGTCCATAACAAGCAGTTCTTGCCCATGAGCCTCCTGTACATGACAGCAGTTGAAGGCCATTCTGGGCTGGGCTGACCCCACCAGTGGTGGCGGGTCTGGGTAAGGCATTTTAACATTCCCTGACCACCTATGGAGCCCACAAAGGGATGGGGTCAATATACGGGCTGTAAGACAGTGGGAGGCCCCAGTGCCAGTGAATGGAGGGATCTGGATAAGGAGCAAAGATCTGGGGCAACAGGTAGGACAGATGGGCCTTGGTAAGCTCTGATTGGGCATGGTAGTAAGCCAGACAGGTCATGAAGGGAAAGAGCAGTCAATAGACTGTTTCATTTTGACCAGAGATTGACGTTTGAAAAGGACTTTAAGTTGATCCATCAATCACAGCAAACCTGGGTAAAGGGATTCTTTATGCCAACATTCCCATAGTCATTCTTTATGCCAACCGCTCCCATAGTCATTCCTCCCTCATACATCCTCTGCAGCCTCCCTTCACTGTCTCCCAAGGCTGCTATCCTTGGTAGGTTCTCAGAAGGTGACTTCCACAGTGGGGACAGAGTTCAGCAATCTCACAGAACAGAAGCCCAGGGGCTGCACACGGCTGGGAGCAGACTTCCAAAGAAGTCCAGGCTGAAGGACACTTGGAGACAAAGAAAGAACCCAAATGGCACTGGGCGATTCAACTCCCATTGCCACTGGGCGGACCCAGATGGGTGGACATTGTTGTTTATAGCTCTCCCAGGGACCGATCTGTATAACATAGGGCCATGGTCAGTATGATGGTGACTGGCGCCCCAAAAGCACCAGTCAGAGGGTCACCCAGTGGCCACGGGCCTGAAACCGAGGAGCTAGCCTGAGTCTGCCCAGCCTCCAGATTCCTGCATGCTGTCCTTGTGCTGAGCCTGCCGTGAGCCTGACCTTTCATTCAGAGCTTCTCTGCCTCACTTATCTTAAGCATTTTTCATCCTCAAACAGGAGAGAAAACACAAGGTTGATAAAACTGGGGAAGGCTGTTCACAGAGTAATAGATCCAAGGTGTAAATTGGCAGGTAGGAAGTGCAGACTCTGAACCACGGAACGTCAAGCAAGGCCACGGATGAAGTGTTTTCTGTGGGAAGTAGGTCAAGGCAGGTGGAGGCTCAAGGGATGGATGGTCCAGTGGGTAGTAGCATGTGATATGGTTTGGGGGCCTCGAGATGAGTTGTGCAGGAGGCCAGAAAGAGCATCCCGGTTTCTCGGAGTTACAGGGAAAATATGAGAAATAAGACTGTGTGCAGAGGGAGGGAGCTGGATGAGCGAAGAGTCCTGGGGAGGGGGATCGCATCTGCTTCCCACCCCCCACCACTGCTCAACTGCAGAGAGAAAGTCTCTTGTGGGAAGTCTGTGCTGCATTTGCTGTTCCTTCCTTCCCACTTCTACAGGAGATCTAGAACAAAGAGTCTGGTTGATTTTGTTTTAGTTATTTTTATTTTTTTAACTTAAACTTTAGTTAATTAACATACAGTGCAATAATGGTTTCAGGAGTAGAATTCAGTGATTCATCACTTATAAACGGTGCTCATCTTAGCAAGTCTCCTCCTTAGTACCCATCAGCCATCTAGCCCATCTCCCACCCACCTCCCTCTGTCAACCCATAGTTTGTTCTCTGTCATCGCGAGTCTCTTGTGGTTTGTTTCCCACTTCCATATGTTCATCTGTTTTGTTTCTTAAATTCTACATATGAGTGAAATCATATGCTATTTGTCTTTCTCTGGTTGACTTATTTCACTTAGCATAATATACTCTAGCTCCATCCACATCATTATAAATGGCAAGATTTCATTCCTGTTTTTTTTAAGGATTTCATTCTTTTTGATAACTGAGTAAGATTCCATTGTGTGTGTGTGTGTATGGCCATATCTTCTTTATCCATTCATCAGTCAACAGACATTTGGGCTATCTCCATAGTTTAGCTATCGTTGATGATGCAGCTATAAACACTGGTGTGCATGTACCACTTCAAATATGCATTTTTGTGTCCTTTGGGTAAATACCTAATAGTGAAAGTGCTGGATTGTAGGGTAGTTCTATTTTTAAAATCTTGAGGAACCTCCATACTGTTCGCCAGAGTAGCAGTACCAATTTGCACTCCCACCAGCAGTGCAAAAGGGCTCCCCTCCCTCCACATCCTTGTCAATACCTGATGTTTCTTGTGTTAATTTTAGACATTCTGACAGGTGTGAGGTGGCATCTCATCATCGTTTTGATTTGTATTTCCCTGATGATGCATGATGTTGAGCATCTTTTCATGTGTCTGTTAGCCATCCGGATGTCTTCCTTGGAAAAGTGTCTATTTGTGTCTTCTGCCCATTTCTTAACTGGGTTATTTGGTTTTTGGGTGTTGAATTTGATAAGTTTTTTACAGATATTGGATACTAGCACTTATCAAATATGTCATTTGCAAATATCTTCTCCCATTCTGCAGTCTTTGTTTTGTTTTCTTCACTGTGCAAAAGCTTTTATCGTGATGAGGTTCCAACAGTTCATGATTGCTTTTGTTTCCCCTCAGAGACACGTCTAGTAAGAAGTTACATTGGGGCGCCTGGATGGCTCAGTAGCTTAAGCATCTGACTTCAGCTTGGGTCACAATCACATGGATCATGGGTTCCAGCCCCACAGCAGGTACTGTGCTGACAGCTCAGAGCCTGGAGCCTGCTTTGGATTCTGTGTCTCCCTCTCTCTCTGTCCCTCCCCTGCTCACACTCTGTGTCTCTTTTTCTATCAAAAATAAATAAACATTTAAAACTTTTTTAATAATAAAAAAAAGAAGTTGCTTCAGCCAGGGTCAAAGAGGTTGCTGCCTATGTTCTCTTCTAGGATTTTGATGCCTTCCTGTCTAACATTTAGGTCTTTCATCCGTTTTGAATTTATTTTTGTGTATAGTGTAAGAAAGTGGTCCAGTTTTCCTAACACCATTTGTTTAAGAAATGATTTCTCCATTGGATATTCTTTCCTGCTTTGTCAAAGATTAGTTGACCATACAGTTGTGGTATGTTTTCTAATTGTGGTAAAAAATATATATATATGCAACCAAAAAATGTGTCACTTTAGCCATTTCTAAGTAGCTAGTTTAGTGGCATTATATACATTCACAATGTACAACTTTCCATTTAAAACTTTTTCATCATTCAAACAGAAACTCACTAAGCAGTAGCTTCCCATTCTGCCCTTCCTTCAATCCCTGGCAACCACTATTCTACATTCTTTCCCTTTAAACTTACCCATTCAAGAGCACTCACAAAAGCGAACCATATATTTGTCCTTTTGTATCTGGCTTAGTTCACTTAGTATAAGGTTTTCAATGTTCATCCATGTTGTAGCAGGGACCAGAATTTCCTTCCTTTTTTTACAGGCTGAATAATATTCCATTCTCTGTATAGACTGTATTTTATCCATTTACCTGCTGATGGACACCTGGGTTGTTTCTATCTTTTGGCCGTTGTGAATAATGCTGCTATAAACACTGGCATAGAAGTATTTGTTTGGCTCCCTGTTTTCAGTTCTTTTGGGTATATACCATTAGAGGGATTGCTGGATCATATGGTAACTCTATGTCTAACTTTTGAGGAACCACCAAACTATTTTCCACAATGGCCACACCAAGCCTTGAGCTATTTAAGTGAAGAATGAATCTATTCTAAAAGTCTCATGTCAGTGTGGACTGGAAAGATGGTCTAAAGTCCAGCATTCAGGAGGCCAGAGCTTGGCTGGGAAGTGACATGTGGATGCTCCATCTTTCTATAGAAGAAATGACACACTGGAGGCATCCAGAATAGCATGCCCAAGAGGAGTTAAGTAAAAAGTGGTAGGGACTGGAGTGTTTGGCCTGGAGCAGGATAGGTGTTCTCTCCACAATGAACTGTCTCTAGCAGTGTGTAAGGCTGTCAGGTGGCAGAGCGGATGGGCCTTTCTGCAGCCATGGAGGTAAAAGGGCGGAGTCAGGTGAAATCCACCAGGGGACCACCTTTACCTGAATGCTGCCAACCCCACAATGCCCCTCTCCCAGGGCAGTGGCAGCAGGCTGCAGTCAGGGTTCCAGTGATGGGTCATTGCTAAGGCTCCATGACTCAGGGAGGCCCCTGAAGAAGACAGCACGGAGCAGGACCTCATGCTTCATGGGATTCTTTCATTGTTGTTCTGTCTTGAACAAATGGGAAGGTTGAGCTCAGGAGATCATTTTTTTGAATTGGCAAAATCTTAGTGTTTCCTTTTATACATAGAAAATCAGGGAGTATACAGTCTCCATGTAAATAGTGTAATTGCTGGATTATGAGCTTCATTTTGATCAATTTAAACACTAATCAAAATAAAATATTTAAGGGGCGCTTGGGTGGCTCAGTCAGTTAAGTGTCTGACTTCAGCTCAGGTCATGATCTCACAGTCTGTGGGTTTGTGCCCCGCATCGGGCTCTGTGCTGACAGCTCAGAGCCTGGAGCCTGCTTCGGATTCTGTGTCTCCCTCTCTCTGCCCCTCCTCTGCTTGCTCTCTCTATCTCTCTCTCAAAAATAATAAACATTAAAAAATTTTTTAAAAAATATTTAAGAACAATCATCTTATTTGACTTGTCTGTCGAGAAGCTGGAGAAGAAAATGTGATCAGAGGTAAGAAGAGTTTTGAGGCTTACAACTCTGTTTTGCTCAGGTATCCTAACATCTTTGGACACCCCTACAGGTGATGCAATAAACAGAACACAAGAGCACAGATGTAGCATCTTGAGGAGGTGTTTCTTCTGAATAGGACTCTCTGTACCACTTGTTTCTCAGCCTTAAGTATTGTGTCTCCTTTTTGTTTTCTGGGTCTTATTTTATGACAAGGGTCATGCATGCTTCAGGTGGTCATTAGTGCTGCTCAGCTGGGGGTGGGGGCATGTGTGGCATCGCATTTCCCCACTCCTTTAAAGTCAGGTGTGGCCACGTGACTTGTTTTGAAAATGAGAGAAGTGATCTGTCACTTCCAGGTGAGAACTTTAAGAACCCACGTGCAATTTATACTTCTTTCTTTCCTTTTCTCGACCTGGTAACCAGCAATACTCCAAGTGGTGGCTGTTCGATAGGCCTGGGTCCCTGAGTGAGGATGTCAAGGGGCAGACCCCCAGCCTATGCTCAATGGAGATGGATCCTGAAGGAGAAATATGCCTTTGGGTCAGCCCTCCATCAACTGAAGCTTTAATAAGAAATAAACCTTTGTTGGGGCACCTGGCTGGCTCAGTTGGAAGAGCACGTGAGTCATGATATCAGGGTCGTGAGTTTGAGCCTCACATTGGGTGTAAGAGATTACTTAAACCAATCAATCAATCAATCTTTAGGGGTGCCTCGGTGGGTCAGTCAGTCCAGCTCTTAATCATGGCTCAGGTCATGATCTTACGGTTTGTGAATTTGAGCCCCACATCAGGTTGTGCTCTGACAGTGCAGAACGTGCTTGGGATTCTCAATCTCTCTCTCTGTTCCTCTCCCATTTGTGTTCTCTCTCTCTCTCTCTCTCAAAATAAAAAACTTTTAAAAATTAAAAACAACAACAAAAAAGAAACAAACCTTTGTTGGGGTGCCTGGCTGGCTCAGTCAGAAGAGTGTAGGACTCCCCGACACTAAAACAGACACTCAGATCAATGGAGCAGAACAGAGAACCTACAAGTGGACCCATGAACGTACAGCCGACTAATCTGTGACAAAGCAGGAAACAATATCCAATGGAAAAAAGACAGTCTCTTCAGCAAGTGGTGCTGGGAAAAGTGGACAGTGATATGCAGAAAAATGAACCTGGACCACTTTCTTATCCCATACACAAAAATAAAAGTCAAAGTGGATGAAAGACCTAAATCTAAGGCAGGAAGCCATCAAAATCCTCAAGGAGAAAGCAGGCAAAAACCTCTTTGACCTGGCTGCAGCTACTTCTCATTCAACACGTCTCTGCAGGCAAGGGAAACAAAAGCAAAAATGAATTATTGGGACCTCGTCAAAATAAAAAGCTTCTGCACAGTGAAGGAAATAATCAGCAAAACTAAAGGGCAAGCAACAAATTGGGGGAAGATATTTGCAAACAACATATCAGATAAAGGGTTAGTATCCAAAATCTATAAAGAACTTATCAAACTCAATACCCAAAAAACAAATAATCTGAAATGGGCATAAGACATGAATAGACACTTCTCCAAAGAAGACACTCAGATAGCCAATCAATACATGAAAAAATGCTCAACATCACCCATCATCAGGGAAATACAAATCCAACACAATGAGATACCACCTCACACCTGCCAGAATGGCTAACATTAACAACTCCGGCAACAGCAGATGTTGGCAAGGATGCGGAGAAAGAAGATCTCTTTTGCACTGCTGGTGGGAATGCAAACTGGTGCAGCCACTCTGGAAAACAGTATGGAGGTTCCTCAAAAAATTAAAAATATAACTACCCTACGACCCAGCAATTGTGCTACTTACTAGGTATTTATCTGAGGGATACAGGTGTGCTGTTTTGAAGGGGGCACATGCACCTCAATGTTTATAGCAGCACTATATATATATATATACATATATATATGTATATGTGTGTGTGTGTGTGTGTATATATATATATATATATATGGTGGAGTATTACTTAGCAATCAAAAAGAATGAGATCTTGCATTTGCAACTATGTAAATGGAACTAGAGAGTATCATGCTAAGCGAAATTAGAGAAAGACAGATATCATATGACTTCACACATATGAGGACTTTTAGATATGAAACAGGTAAACATAAGGGAAGGGAAGCAAAAATAATATAAAAATAGGGAAGGGGACAAAAACATAAGAGACTCTTAAATACGGAGAACAAACAGGTTTACTGGAGGGGTTGTGGGAGGGGGGATGGGCTAAATGGGTAAGGGGAATTAAGGAATCTGCTCCTGAAATCACTGTTGCACTGTATGCTAATTAACTTGGAAATAAATTTTAAAAAAGAGTGTACAACTCTTTTTGTGAGGGTTGTGAGTTCAAGCCCCACATTGGGTGTAAGAGATTACTTAAATAAATCAATCTTAAATAAAATTAAAAATGGAAATAAACCTTTGTTGTCTTAAGCCACTGAGATTTTGGGGTTGTTACTACAGCATAAATAGCTTGTTAGAAAAGTCCTCCAACAAATATTTATATGCCAGGCTGCTGGCAGTGTGACAGGGCACAAGAAAGTCCTCAACAAGCCGACAAGCCCTGCTCTCACAGAGCATTCTAGCAGGGAAGCAAACCATTAAACCATTAGCCACTAACTTTTAAAAGTATGGAGAAGTACAGAGCACTGAAGAATGCATACAGCACATGACCTTCTTTGGCCCAGGGTCAGGGAGACTTCTCTTGGAAGACAGGAAGCTGGGGTCTAAAGGATGTCCCTTAGCCAGGGGACAGGGAGAAGAGTGTCCCACACAGAGGGAACAATAGGAGCAAAATCTCTGAGGCAGAAGGGAGCCGGAGAGGCTGGAATGCCGAGAAGAGGGGGCAGAAGTGCAGGGAGGCGGGGAGGCAGGTGGCACCCTTGCCACCCAGCACTTGCAGACCTTGGTGGGAAGTTTGGTCTCAGCCCAAGAGCCTTGGGTCACCATGGAAATATTTGAGGCACAAAAGTAACATGATCATATCATATTTTTAGAGGCCAGCAGCCAACACAGGATTTGTATGTGGTACAGAATGTCAGGTGAGGAGAAAATCAAACCAGAATTTGGCTTTGACTAGCAAGATAAAACATGATGCAGCCCCCAAAGCCACCAGCAGGTGGCTCTGCCTGCACGTCTGCCCAGCCACCAGGAGCACCTGGCCGCCAGGGTGGCCCAGCTTCAAGCTGGGGCATCTCTGGGCTCTCACAGACTCAGGGACACACGTTGCGTCTTCCCGCCACCAGGGGGAGATAAGGATGCACGGCTCCAGCCTGTAGGGCAGGGGGCGACCTGGATTCTGACAGGAGGACTGGGTGTGTGCACCGGCCGGAAGCCCCTCATTCCGCCCGGCCACATTCATGCCCATCCCTAATTATATAGAGGAGACTGACACAGGAGGACCCCTCATGCAACAGATCACGGTCCCTGTTCCCATTCTCTCACCCTCCCTGACATCTCTACAGCGTGCAGTCCCACAGACCACCGCCTTTTCTTCCAGGTTTCCTCACCATTCTCCTCCTCCTCCTCTATCTGTGACAGTTCCAGTGTGCTCAGTGGGTTGAGTGTCCACTTTGGCTCAGGTCATGATCTTACAGCCTGCTTCGGATCCTCTGTCCGCCCCCCTCTGCCCCTCCCCTGCTTGCATGCTTTCTCTTTAAAAATAAATAAAACATTGAAAAAAATTGTAATTCTCTCTGTGACAGTCTCTCTTCTTCCCTCTACCTCTAAGAAAGGAAACTGTCCCCAAGGCTCCTAACTCTGCGTTCCTTTCTTATTTCTACAACTGACCAGCCCTCAGTTCCAAGCAGGAGCTTCTACCAAACATATCTAAACCTACACTCCTGGCCAACATTTCCCTCCTGAGCCCCAGTTCCACATTCCCCAGTGCCTGCAGGACCTCACTCTAGATTTTCCAAGGCCCCTCATGTCTCCCAGCAAGAGGGTCTGATTCAGCAAGCTCATGGCTTACAGGCTGGTGCCTAACTGTGGTGCAATCGCCGAGGGTCAGAAGGGCGGGGGAGTGGGAAGGACAGAAGTGGGCACAGCCACGGTGGGGCAGCATGGGAAGAACCTGTGGGCAGGAAGGAGAGAAGCACAAACAGATGGAGAAGCACAGTCAGAGCCGGGAGAGATGGCATCAAAGAAGCCCAGAGACGGCATCTCAGGAAGAAGGGAATGGATGCGAGCACAGCATTGATTCAGCAATTACCATATTCTATCCATTCAAACACAATATTTTTCCACATTTGGACACACTGTGTCATAAAACTGATGGTATGTCATTGTTAATTGGTGATGGGCTCCTCCAGCTTCTTAGTGGTACATAAATGATGGTATGGTTTGCAATCCATGGAATTTGAGCATTGATGGAACAACGCGGCTTATCAAGCGATTTCACTGGAGCCGAACAGGCAGAAGTCTCAATGCAGCGGGTTGAAAAGAGAGGACATCCCAAAATGCAATTGGGTCTGGACTTTTCAAAAATGTGAACGTCATAAAAGACCAAAAAAAAAATGGTGGGGAACCTTTTCAGATTGACAGAGACCACAGAGACACGACTAAATTATCATGGCAGAGACATTGCTGAGCAAACATCCATGAAGAATGTTACTGGGATAGTTAAGGAAAACTGAATACAGGCTATCAAACAATATTGCATTGATGTGAATTTCTTGACCACGGTAATCTCACTGTGGTTATATAGTGGGACATCCTTGTCTAAGGAGCTGAAGTATTTAGGAGGCAGGGTAATGATGTATGCAAATTATGCTGTGAAATGCTTCAGGAAAAAAGTGTGCATATATATATTTATGTGTATAAAATATACATTTTAACATGCTGCTACATTTTCACTCTGTATGTATGTAAAATATACATATGTGCACACATAAGACATATACTTATATAATATACACATTACAGAGATCCACAAATTAACATTTTGCCACATTTGCTCACTGTGATCATATGTATATAGAAAATATATACATATGTATATGGATGTTTACATGTATGTACATATATTTGTATTATATATGTATATAACATATACACATTTGCATATGGGTACATGTAGACACACAGTGCATGTGCAAATATGAGAAAATGTTAGTTTCTGAATCTCAGTAGTTTTCAGCTGGAGGCTATTTTGTGTCCCAAAGGACATTCGGTGATGTCGGAGATATTTCTGGTCGTCTCAGTCGAAGGGATGCGAACAGCATCCAGTGGGGAGAGGTCAGGAATCAACATCCCACAATGCACCGGACAGGCTCCCACAATAACGAGGTATCCAGCCCCAAATGTTAATGGTGCCACGGCTGGGAATCCTGGTCTAGGTAAAGGGTCTGTGTGATCATTGTACTTTTTTTCAACCCTTCTATAGGCTTGGGATTTTAAAAAATACAAAAATGGTGCTCAAAGAAAAGGTAAGAGGAAAAATGTGTGACAGAAAGGTGAGAAAGTGAAAAAAAAAGCATAAGCAAATTCTCTCCAGGATCTTGTCTGAGAAGGGATGAATTGCAGTGAGGAGGGAAAAAAGCACTCCTGTCACCCACGCTAATACCCTCCCCCCTCCCCGTCGCATGAAGAGTCATCTTGCTTGTCTGTGTTTAGTAATACCTGACCAGTAATGCCAGCCCCATCCCTCAGGCACAGCTGGTTGGACCCGCGGGAGGCCCCTGACCCCCGACAGCTCAATCTGCTGGCTGCTACGTCAGAGTCTGATCTGTTGTAAGACCAGGTGGGGCCATCAGAGTCTGTCCTGTAAAGACTCAGAGAATAAGGCAGAGGCACGTAGGAATCTGATGCTTGAAGGAAGCATCGAGAGAGACCACAAGCTACAACTAGACCCACAGGGGTCCCAACAAGGTGACGTTGGAGGAAAGCAGAAACCTACAGGGGGCAGAACTCAGGAGCAGGGTTGTGTGGAACGCAGAGGGAGGATGCGCAGCCCATCAGGTGGGCACATCATTGAAGGTGAGCCAGAAACTAACCGCCCTCCTCATGACAGAACCTGTGCATCAACCTCCTTCGCTGGGAGTCAGCTGTGCCCCATCCAATCAGATTAGCGCTTCCTCGATTCCAGTGCTTACTGGCCTTTCTGCTTATCATTTAACTATCTCAAGAGAAGAAAGCATTTCTGCTTCCAGATGATCTTCTTGGCCTTTCAATGTCTGTGGCCTGGCCTGTCTCTGTAGGCCCCTAAATGATGTCATCTATGCTGGGGACAAGATCAGAAAGAAGCCCTGCAAGTGCCACATCCCCAGCACTCCAATAAACACAAACTGCTCAGATAGGAGCTCCTGACCCAAGTGAGGCAGAGAAGGGCATTAGACATCCTAAGAGCTTACAGACCTAACTAGCCCTTTAGCACCTGCTTAGGCACCAGTAACTAGAGCAGCGCTTCCCCGAGGCTGTGGTCCAGCAGCAGCAGCACCTGGGGGCAGTGGGAAGGCAAATTCCTGACCCCACCCTTGTGCGGGGCAAGGCCCAGAGGTCTGTGCTTTGACATGTCCTCCAGGTGACCATGATGCACGCTCAAGCTGAAAAAGGACTGAACGGGGCTAGCGTGCTCACAACCATATAGCGCTTGGACCCCTCCCAGCAGTGTCTAGGGGAGTGGGAAGGTGCTCCCTGTCCAAAGCCTGTCAGCAGAGGACTGAGAGCTCCCCCTTCAGGTTAACGGCAGCACCAACCTTCACCCCAGCAAGCGAGGGCTCCTCTGACACCGAGCCAAGGTCTCACACAGAGTCTGCACAGATGTGGCAGCTGGACGAGCATTGGACAGACGCACCCAACTACTCTAGTACAAGGTTTCACGGGATTTCCCTTTTGCTCTGATGTTTATGAAATCCTGAATCCTAGGTAGCAGACTTTATGAGTCTTTGAGATCCTCACAAGGCAACCTGTGGAATCATTATAAGCAGTTCAGCCGAACTAGATCATCCCTGGACAGGTGCTACCTTCGATGAATCGGCTTCTGGCTCACAGCTGTGACTGGAGACCACAGTGCAGGTGTCAGTGTTGGGGGGCTGCGGGGGGGCGGAGTGACACGACATGCCAGGCAGACAGAGCAGAAGCAGGGATGAAATGATAAGTGATTTGGATATGGTATTTATACTTCAAAATGTCTTTCCTCCCAAGTGTCACATTTGGGGCTTTGGGGCCTTGTGGACTGAAGAGAGAACTGCAGTTTTCTCTCTTAAGTGTCTCGGCACAGACTGGGGAGGGTATGAGAGATCAGCAGTGTGCCTGTGGCAAGCTTCGAACACCAATTCCATAAGCCAGGGTCAGCCACGGTTTAAAAAAGGCTGCATAAAGTGGAGAGAAGACAAAAGTGTGGAGGAAAGCACGGTGAAGAGTTCAGTGAAACAGAAAAAAGGGAGAGATGTGTCTGATTCGCTCGTTCCCCCCTCCCCCCCAACACTCTCCTTTGAGTCATTTGCGGGTATGTCCTAGCAAAGTCAGAGCAGGGGTGACAACCTCAGTCTCCACTGCTGTCCCCAGCTAATTAAAATCAGGCGAAGGTCAGACCACTGAGAAGAAAATCTTAGAAACAAAGTATCTATTATTTTTCCTGAATAAGATGAGGGGGGGAAGGAAACGGTGCCTAAGTATGGGATGTTCATAAGCAAATCCTAAACTTTCTGCCACACCTTTCCTAAATAACAAACCCCCTTCGGCAAAAGAAAACAATTCATGCAAGCCAGAACTGCCTTTGGAGAATGAGGTTTAATTCGGACCCAGAATTATAATAATTAAAAAAATCCTATCCATTCCATCACGTAGGAACTTCCTGAGTAGGAACTACTCAGACTCTTTTTTCCCCCCTTAACAACTTCTGAAAAACCAAGTTGGCTCACTATAGCTGAATTGAGCTGGGAAGTAAAATGCATTTATCTGTCACTAACGAGCACAGAAAAGCACACTTAGCTTGCGTCTCGGGCTGTCTTCGGCAAAGTCTATTTTGCTTGCAGTAGTTGTGTTATTCTGATTTCTCTTCCCCGCTCTCCGTGAGACGCCATTAAGGCTTGTTTTTCCCCTTCTTTGATTTGGGAGCTCCGGGCCAGGGGAAGCCCCGCAGGTGCAGGCAGTCAGCAACGTTGTGGGCGATGTAGTAGAGGTTCAGCATGGCGGCAGGGCTGAGGATGTCCACTTCCGGCTTCTTCGGTTTCTTCTCCTGAGATCTGTCTGGGCCTTTTCCTCGTTTCCCTTTACCTGGCTTTCAAAGACAAGTATATTCACGGGGCATAAATTAGTTTTTGTAACCTTAACATAAATTTCAACATTTCTTATTGAACCGAATGGGGGAGGTGTGTGTGTGTGTAAAACCTACGATAGGAAAAAACTGTAACAACGATAAAAACTTTTGCTTGGAGTGGGAGATGTCACATGTAGTCAAAATCAACAAATGAAGCACCAGAATTAAAAAGAGACCCAACCTAATGAAACGAACAGGTGGACCTTGTCTGCATTGATTTGAACAAACTATAAAAAGACATTTTTAGGTCATTTTTAGGGAAATTTAGGAATGTCAAGGAATTATTAATTCTCTTAGGGGTGATAATGGCATTCTATTGGGTCATGGAAGAAAATGTTCACACATTTCAGAGCTGCACACTAAAATCCGTGCAAATGAAATGAAAGAAGACCTCAGACATGCTTTAAAATACTGCAGCTCCAGGGGCACCTGGGGGGATGTTTGCTAAGCACCCAACTCTTGGTTTTGGCTCGGGTCATGATCTCACGGTTGTGAGTTCAAGCCCCACGTCAGGCTCTGTGCTGACAGGACACAGCCTGCTTGGAATTCTGTCTACCTCTCTCTCTACCCTTCCCCTGCCTGCTCTCTCTTTCTCTCTCACTCTCTCTCAAAAATAAATAAATAAACATTAAAAAGCAATTTTTTAATTAAAAAAATACTGCAGCTCTCACCCCACCCTGCAAAAGGACAGATGAAGCAAATGTGGCAAAATCATGACAATTTTTGAGTCTGAGAAATAGATATATGGGAAATCACTTTACTATTCTATATTTGTGTGTATATAATCTTTCATAATAAAAATGTAACTGAAGGCATTAGCTAATCAGGATGCAAACACACATTTTGTTTGGCATTTCTTATGTCAGAGTCTCGACCTCATAAAGTAGTCGTGAGGGCGGAGACATGAATGTGAGGCGTTTGGCATAGTGTCTGACTTGAAGAAAACAATAAATGATTGTCCCCATCACTTTATCCCCACTAATCCTCTGAGCTGTATTTTGACCGAGACATTATTCCTGTCATAAAAACGGAAACATGGAGGCTCAGCAAGGTCACAGGGCAAACCAGCGGCCACCAGCTCAGCGCCTGTGCTCTTGCCGGGGCAGTGCCTTCTGGGAAGAGGAATGGATGGTCACCATCCTACTCTGGGAATAAACTACCTGAAGTTTTGCTGCAGCCACACAAAGCTGAGTTGACTCCCCAAGGTCCCATGACCCACCCATACAGAAAACAACAGAAGGAAGTATTTACAAAGTGTCTCTTCTAGGAAAGGGAGGGGAGAGGAGACTGTAAGTCATCAAGAACACCCGCAAGGGCTAAATAATTGTATAAAATAGATGTCATGTTGATAGCATCTCACTTTAAAAATGTCCCAGGCTCAACAGAGAGAAACACAGTCAACGTGTTAAAAAACACCAGAATACGTTTTTGTTCAGAGAAATGGAATACACTCCTAGAGAGAACACCCAGGAATAAAGATGAGAAGTATCTTGCAACACAGAGGCCTGGCTTTTAGGTGGAAATCCAAATTAAAACAACAATATGAAAACCCGTATGATGACTGTACCCCTGGCAAAACATCCCCTGGGGGGATGTATACTGCCATAAGCTCTTAAAAATTCTGAGTCTTGGCTTTCTTTATGATTCTATACTTTTTTGCATGTCAAGCATATGCCTTACCTGGAATAAGTGCCCAAAATATATTTTAATGTTTTAATCTCTAAAATGGTTTGATAACTAAAACTCACACATATTTTTCTTCAAGGTGCTCATCTCTTTGCAGAAATTGACAAACTGACTCGAAAATTCATATGGAAATGCAGGGAACTTTGAAAAAGAACAAAGCTGAAGGACTAATTCTACCTTATTTCAAGAATTATTACAAAGCTACAGCGTCCAGACAGTATGGTATGGGTGTCAGGAAAGACACATAGATCAGCGGAAAATCATTCGGAGTTCAAAAATAGGTCCACACATACACGAACAACTATTTTTCAAAACAAAAGTGTAGAAGCAATTCAACAGAGCGAGGACAAGTGATGAGGAGCAGACGCAGAAAAATGTTCTTTTGCCCAGAAGGCTGACCTACAGCGTGCATAGTTCTGATAAGGATCAAATATGCACTGGTTGCTACATTTTTTTTTTTTTACTGTTGCTATATGTTAAAGGGTCTCATGACTGCCTGCGAATCTCACCTAGAGTTCATATCAAGCGGAATTACAAGCACAAGAGAAATCTTGCAAAAGCAGTTTTACAAGGAGTATTTGAAGAAAACATTTATGATCTAATACTCCCTGCACGTACCCTCCCATTTGAGCACTAAGCATATAACCACTAGCTGCATTCAGAAAGGGCAGCTTTTCCTGCCCCAGGGTCCTGTCTCCCTGCTACTTAAAAGCTAAGTTGCACCTAAAATGTCTCAAGAATCCTCTTCTTGACTATCGTGCTCAATGATCCCACAGCAATAATTTTTTCAACAAGTGGGGCGGGAACAATGAATATCCATTTGCAAAAAAATGAAACTTAATCCAATGCTTGTATCATATACAAAAGTTAACTCAAAATGGCTCATACACTTAAATATAAAACCAAAAAGTAAAAAGCCCTAGGCGAAAATACAAGAGAAAACCTTTATGTCCTTCGGTTAGGCAAAAATTTCCTGGATATGACACCAAAGCACAATCTGTTAAAGAACAAATTGATAGATTCACCACCTAACTTTAAAACTTGTGTTCTCCAAAAGATATTGTTAAGAAAATGAAAATCTAAGCCACAAAGTGAAAGAAAATATTTGCAAATCATGTATCTGATGAAGCCCTTATATCCAGAATAAAAGACTCTCAAAACACAGTTTAAAAAAAACAGCCCTGGGGCGCCTGGGTGGCTCAGTCAGTTAAGCCTCCGACTTCGGGTCAGGTCATGATCTCACATTCGTGGGTTCGAGCCCTGCGTCGGGCTCTGTGCTGACAGCTCAGAGCCTGGAGCCTGCTTCTGATTCTGTGTTTCCCTCTCTCTCTGCTCCTCCCTGCTCATGCTCTGAATCGTTCTGTCTCAAAAATAAATAAAACATTTAAAAAAAGAAAACAGCCCCAAAAAACATGACCAACAGACCTGAACAGATAATTCCCCCAAGAAGATACACAAATGGCCAATAAACACATGAAAAGATACTCAATATCAAGTCACAAGGGAAATGCAATTAAAACTCCAATGAGATACCAGTACACACTATTAGAATGACTCGGTTTGCAAGAACTGACCATGCCAAGTGCTGGTGAAGATGCGGAGCATCTGGAACTCTCATACACTGCTGGGGGGAATCTAACATGAAAGACTCATTCTGGAAAACAAGTTAGCAATTTCTTTACAAGGTCAAACACCTACTTTCATATGATCCAGCCATTCCACTGCGAAGTATTTTTATCAAAAGAAATGAAAGTGTACATCTATCCTAAGACTCGTACATGGAATGTTCATAGTAACTTTATTTGTGATTGGTAAAAACTGAAAACAGCCCAGAAGTCCATTAGTGAGTGAATGGATAAACAAACTGTGGTATCACCATATGCTAGGATACGACTCAACAGTAAAAGGGATTAACGATTGATGCATGCTACAACATGGGTGAATTTAAACATAATTCTGACTGGCTCAGTCGGTGGACTGTTTGACTCTTGAACTCAGGGTTGGGTATAGACATTACTTAAAAAATAATATCTTGGTGGGAGCCTGGGTGGCTCAGTTGGTTAAGTGTCTGACTTCAGCTCAGGTCATGATCTCACAGTTTGTGAGTTCAAGCCGTGCATCAGGCTCTGTGCTGACAGCTCAGAGCCTGGGACTTGCTTTGGATTCTGTGTCTCCTCTGATCATCCTCTGTCTCTCTCTCTCAAAAATAAATAAACACTAAAAAATAATAAAATTTGGGGCACCTGGGTGGCTCAATCGGTTGAGCATCTGACTCTTGATTTGGGCTCAGGTCATGATCTTATGGTCGTGGGACTGAGCCCAGAGTTGGGCTCTGCACTATCAGTGCTTGGGATTTTCTCTCTCACTCTGTCCCTCTCTGGCTTTCTCTCTCTCTCAAAATAAATAAACATTTTAAAAATGAGTAAAGGGCTGATTACAGAACACCAGGAGACTTCGGGGGGTGATCAACATGTTTGTTACCTGGATCGTGGTGATGCCTGAATGGGAGCATACAGATACCAAACTTAACAAATTGTACATTAAAACATGTGCACTTTACTGTACATCACTTATACCTCAGTAAATCTGTTAAGAAATTATGGTAAGTGAAAACTTTCAGTTTCTCAGCTGGTTGGGCTGGTTGAATACAACTCCATGGCCCTTGGCTGTTTGCAGGGCAGAGCACAGAACTCGTGACTTGAAATTCTCCAAACTCCTTAAAGAAGCCTACCTGGCTCCAGCCGCAGGGGCCTTTCTCCTGGTTCCCGACCTGCCCCGCTCCTCCCCGGCCCCGCCCCTTTCTGCAGACCTTGGGGGTGGGGTGGGGGGAGGCATAATGTGTTACTATCTCTGCTCAGATATCACCTCTCTAGAAAAACCTCTCAGATACTCTGTCTATATTCTACCTATAACTAGGGTGACCATATAATTTATTGTCCAAACCAAGACACTTCAACAAACATAAAGTGGGACTGTCCCAGGCTAGCAGGAAGGGGGTACAGATGGTTTCCCAGCATCCCTCTCAGCACTGTCACTTTCCAGCTCCTTACCCCAAGTACACTCCAGTGTGTCACAGTGCTAATTTGCTTATTCATTGTCTGTTTCCCACCCAGAGGTTGGTCTATGAGGTCACCGTTTGAATTCCCCAGGGCCTAGACCAATGTCTGGTATGAAAAGATATTGGCTGAGTGAATAAATTGCCACTCAGATGTAATACAGTCCTAGGATTTAGAAAGCAAACGTAGCTAGCTGCTTTTCTGAATTTGAAGAGGGCCTCCTTCATTCATTCAACACATATTTAACAAATATCTTTTGAGCACCAGGACCTGCAGTTCTGAGCTCCTGTCTTCATGAAGCTTACTGTCCAGTGAGGGAGAAACTACAAACACATTTATTCCCTCTCCTGTGAAAGAGACGCCAGGAGACCTGGCGCTCCGATGACACGGGGGCGGGCAGGGTGGGATCTAATCTGGGACAGGAAGGGGTCCTGAAGAGCCACCTGTGGCCTGAGGGGCGGGGACTTCCCAAACAGCTTGTGCAAAGGCTTTGAGGTTGGAGGGAACATACCAAACTGCAGGGACCTCACAAAAAAGGTCAGCGTGGCTGGCCTATAAGCAGCCATGGTGGGGGGCGCAAAGTGAGAGCAATTTAGGCTGGAGAGGTAGGCAGTGTGCAACTCTGGCCTGCAGGCCTTTGAAGCTAAGGTGTTTAACCTTCATCTGAGGAGCAGTGGAAATCCAGTAGCTTAAATGGCTTTATTAAACTGTTTTTGCTTCAGTTCCCTGGGCTCTGAAAGCAATGACAATACCAACCATGCAAAATAACTCGGGGAATGACCATTTATATCAAGAGACCTCTAGTTAGTGCCTATACTACAGTCATGGGGATGCGGAGTAAGGCTTTCCAAGGTGAAATAGGTGAAGCTCCAGGAGGTATAGGGGGTTACAGATGCTTAGAAAGTAATACAGCAGCAAGAGGGCCCATCTTGAAGGAAAGTAGATCAGATGGGGCAGGAGGCTTCAAGAAGAACGTGGGTCTGGTGTGGAATGTGTTTTTTGTTTTGGTAAAAGCAGAGAATATAGTAAAAGTTCAAGAGGTTTGAGGCCCCTTTACCTAGAGCTCTGAGAGTACTTAGTTGAGCAGACAGTAGAAATTTCTGGGCACCTGGGATGGGGTTACAAGGTCTCAGTCATTCTGGGACCATCCACCTGGCAGAAAAGGAGGACGAAAGGGATGGAGAGCCCTGGGACAGAGGCAGTGAACTGCTGCCGGCATCCAGGTAGGGGTAAGGAGGGCAGGACCTGACCAGTGGCAGTGAGGGTGGGGAGCAGGTGAAACGCCTGGATGACGGCTGATGAACAGTAATGCTTATGAATCTGAGGCCAGGAGAATGAACATGCCATTGGAAAATGCAGAGAAGGTAGTGATTAAAAAAGAGATGGATTTTGAACACAGTTGGGAAATGCTCCCTGATGGAGAGATCCAGTAAGAAGCTGGAAATAAGGTTTAACATTTCAGAGTGGTTTGGCTTAAGATGGAGCTCTGTGAGCCAACGATTTGGAGGGGAGACAGAAGTTTAAGGATGTTGCAAGCTTTCTCGGGCATAAAATGCAAGAATTTCCTGCACTAAAGGTTTCCTCCAGAGTCTTTCCTCAAACTGCAGTTGGAAGAGAGAATCACTTGGTAGAGCCGGCAGTCTGGAACGCACCAGGGCTCATTTTCTACTTCTTAATCTGCAGAGTCCTGCAAGGGACCCAGGACGAAGTGGCAGCAGGAGGTAAGTGCTGGGCCAGTCGCTGTTTTTATTGCCCACACATAGGGTTACGGAAGTGCCTCCAGAGAACCAAAGAACGAAAACTAACTCACAAAAAGAGGGCTCAGGCCGATTCTGCTTGGCTGTCCCCTTTGACGCGCGCAGACCACCCGGGGAACCCCATCTCCCCCGTCATCTTTAAACACCAAGTGTTCAGATCACTAGGTTGGACTACCACCCACAAGGAAAGGAGACGAAGGCGCCAATCTGGTGGCGCGGGTAACAAACCTTGGTAAAGCGAGTCTCGATGAGGCAGAACGGTATTAACTAAGCGAGGGGCACCTGGGTGGCTCAGTCGGATAAGCGTCCGGCTTCGGCTCAGGTCATGATCTCACCGTCTGTAGGTTCGAGCCCCGTGTCGGGCTCTGTGCTGACAGCTCAGAGCCTGGAGCCTGCT
>NC_043701.1:22376766-22398708 GCF_006229205.1 Suricata suricatta
CTTCCCGGGAAGCGCCCGCAGTCCCCTGCGCGGCTGAGCCACTTCGCTTCGCGCGACGTCGACGAGGACTGCAAGTGCCCGGAAGCCCTGCCTCGTGCTGGGGACGCCTGACCCGGCAGGGCAGGGGCGCGGGGAGGGAGCGGGTTTGGCCTTGGAGTGGGCGGATTCCGCTGTTTGAGCGTGGCCACTCACTGGCTGACCTTGGAGAAGTCCTCGAAAACTCCGTGACCTTTTTTGGAAAATGAGATAAAGCCTTGAGGGTTGAAGTGACAATAACATGAGGAAATGTTCATATAGAGCCTGGTACAGGTCCCAAGAGAGAAAAGCCCTGATAAAAAGATTCTTAGGTTCCAAATGGGAGTCAAGAAGTTTACGGTATGTGCAGTTCCATTGCCAATCTTGTGAGTTCATCCTGATATATGTTTACTTGTGTTCTGCACAGTGAGCAACCTTTTTTTTTTTAACGTTAATTTTGAGACAGCACGAGTGGGGGAAGGGGAGAGAAAGACAGAGGGAGACAGAGAGAGAGAGAGAGAGAACCCGAAGCAGGCTTCAGGATCTGAGCTGTCAGCACAGAGCCCAATGAGGGGCTAGAACCCAGGAACAGTGAGATCATGACCTGAGCTGAAATCAAATGCTTAACTGACTGAGCCACCCAGGTTCCCCCAGCAACCTTTCTTGACTCATTTTTGTAAGCTGCAGCAGTAGTGAGAGACACTAATAGACAAATTGTCATGACCCTGTAGGAAGTATTAATCACCTTCATTCTACCAACCCTGGCAACTTCTTTGTTCTCTGTCGTGTCCGCCCGGCCAGCTCCGCCCACTGAATCTTTGCCGCTCCCCACAGTTCTCATTGGTGTCTGAGCCTAAGTTAATGCTGCTCCCCACTTCCCCTCCTCCTGGTAGGTCTTCCCACCTGCTTCTGATATGTGCATCATGCTCCTTGCTCATCCAGACCTCAGGCATCTTGTCTGTCTGCCTCTTGCTGCACTGTCGGCTGATTTCAAAGTCCAGTCCTCAGTTCTCTGCTGTACTTCCTCAGTGTCTCCTCACCTGAGGGCTCATCTGAAAATGTCAGTGACTACTTGCCTTGGGATAACACCGCCATCATCTGAAAGGATGGCCTCCATCTAAGCTCCAGTCTGCAGGCCACACTATTCCCTGGATTTAGGGCATCTCCCCTCTGTCAGTCTCTCCATTTCCGTTGTCAGTGGTAACACTGCTCCCCCCGTCTCTCGCCCTTTGTCATCGCTGACTCCTCCAATGATGAGTCCAAGGTCTAAGCATCCTTTGTAAATTCTTTTATGGATCCAACCTTTGACATTTTTATCATTCTAAACTAGGCCTTCATAGATCATCATTTCATATTGCAAATAATAGTTAACAGTGAAGGAGCGCTGACGTCCAGCACTTTGCTGAGCACTTTGCACACATATGGCATCATTACTTCACTACAACTAATGTCATAGTTTCTATTATGTTCTCCAATTTGCATGAAGTCAGGGAGAGTAAGTAACTTGCCCCAGTTCCCACAAGCAGAGTCAAAGCCAGCAATGTCCGTCTGTCCACCTGGTACAGTAAACACTAAATCATTCAGGAAGGCACCCTGCGCTTGAGGCCAGAAGATGTGGGTTCAAAACTTGGCCTCACTACTTATTAGTTACACAATTTTGAACAATTCTCTGAGCTTCGCTTTCTTGCTTTGGGTTGCTGTGAAGATGGTAGGATGAAATGAAAAAAAGCTTTGTGAATTTCAAGTATCTCCAGTAAGCCTTGCATTAAAGGATAAATTTATTTCCAGATTAGGGAAAATGGAATGGGGAGAGGCTGGTAAAAAGGTACAAACCTTCAGTTTTAAGGTGAATGAAGTCTAATGTATAATATGGTGACTACGGTCAATTTTACTGTATTGTATACTTGGAAATTGCTAAGAGTGAAACTTAAGTGTTCTCACACACAAAAAAAGTGAGGTGATGAATATGTTAACTCCATTGTGGTAATCCTTTTACAATGAATATGTGTGTCAAATCGTCACATTGTACACTTATATTACAGTTTTGTCTACTGTGCCCTAATAAAGCTGAAAAATAAAAAAGCATGCCAGTGGACAGGCAGGACATAAAATGAATGGTCTAGCGACAGTCAGAACAACTTCAATGGCAGCACCATTTTCCATTGACCAAATGGGTCTTGAGCCTTTGCACAAGAGAGAAGCTTAGCACTGAGCGGCAGGGATGTGGCGGGTTTTGTTATGTAACACAGTGCAGGCTGCTCTGAGAATAAAAAAGGTCATTGACAATGTATACAGTTTTCTTAAATACTAGTCCACTTAAGAATCATTTAATGGGGGCGCCTGGGTGGCTCAGTCGGTTGAGTGTCCGACTTTGGCTCAGGTCATGATCTCACGGTTTGTGGGTTCGAGCCCCGCATTGGGCTCTGTGCTGACAGCTAGCTCAGAGCCTGAAGCCTGCTTCGGATTCTGTGTCTCCCTCTCTCTCAGACCCTCCCCTGCTCACGCTGTCTCTCTCTGTCTTTCAAAAATAAATAAAAAACATTAAAAAAATTTTTAAAAAGAATCATTTAATGATGGGGACTTAAGATAGATGTGTTTATTCTATAAGAACTGAACAAGTCTTCCTGTGTAAATTGGAAGATGAGTTAAATTTAGATAACTATTCAAATTCACATTACAATAGCACTACTGGGTGCCTGGCTTGCTCACTTGGGAAAGCATGTGACTCTGGATCTTGGGGTCATGAGTTCGAGACCCACATTGGGTCTAGAGATCACTAAAAACAAATAAACTTAAAAAAAAGAATAGCACTACTTCATTTTATGTTTATGAATATACATCCTTATGTCTTCTTTATAAATAGTAATACAAACTGTGCTGTTCTTTTAAAAAAAAAATAACACTACCAGAATTGAAGCATGCATTCTTAGAACATCCAAACTTAGAATATTCTATCATTATCTTTCTTAGAAGTTACATTTAAAAATTCCTATCTCCTCCTTTCGATTTCTGTCCCTCCCTCTCTTCCGCCTTTCTTTTTATCTCATTAAATTCAACAGTATAGCACTGCATTCACTTCATCCTTTAAAACTAATATTGGAGAGGAAGTTCCAGAAAAACAAAAATTCTTTGTACGTAATTTCCTCCGGTCAGCCACTAGGGTACCAGCAGGGGGAGCCTCGGGGTACAGTCAAGACCAGCTGGAGTGGATTTAGGAGACAAAATGATCCAGAGCAGGGGTCACAAACTCAGTAACTATTTTAGGCTTTACAAGCCTTATGTCCTCTTTTGCAACTGCTCTGCTGATGTAGAATGAAAGCATTTATAGACAACATGCAAACGAGTAAGCGTGGCTGTGTTCCATTAAAACTATTACGGAAACACAAATTTCACAGAATTTTCATGTGTCATAAAATATTTTTCTTCTATGGATGTTCTCCCCCAACCATTTAAGAATGTAAAAACCATTCATTCTTAGCTCATGGGCTGAATAAAACCTGTCAGTGGGCCAGATTTGGCCAATGGGGTGTAGTTTGCTGATCCCTGATCTAGAGGATTAAAAGGCTAGTAAATATTCTTGCTGGGGGATTCTTTGATAGGGAAGGGAATGAGGAGCCCGATACAGGGCTTGATCCCATGACCCTCGGATCCTGACCTGAGTCGAAATCAAGACACTCAAAACAACCGAGCCACATAGGTGCCTTTAGCAAGCATTATTCTAAGCACTATATGCACATTATTTAATCCTTAAAATTCTAGAAGGTAGGCAGTAGTATTATCCCTATTTTACAGATGGGAAATTTGAAGCAGAGAGAGATGAAATAAATAACTTGTTGCTCTTCATTCGGTTACTAGATGCAGAGCCTGCATATAATATTTCACCAAGCTGGGTTCAGCACCCTCAGTCTGAGCCATCATGCTGTATGGCCTTTCTGGGTGAAATATCTCACATCTTACCGTGAAGACATATTTTCACAGGCATCCACATGGAGGATCTTTGTCCTGCCAGCTCCATTAAGCATTTGAACAAAAAGTTACAGAATGTTCAAACTAATGTTTCCTTTTGGAGACCAGGGGACAGATGGCATTGTCATATTTAGTAAGGAAGTCACTGTCACCAAAGGTGTTTGAGCAGAGATGAGATGACTTTTGTACTCTTGTAGTTCCTTAGAAAGAGTTTGGTTATTTCCTATAAAATAAGTAAAAGTAAAAAATTTAAATACTGGCTTTTTGAGGTTTAAATCTGGCTAATTACTAAAGCGGCAAACAGCCTGAACAGCTCCCCATAGCCCACTCAGGCAATCTCATTACATTTATAGGATCTAGGAGTCTGAATGGCCAGAGGAAATGCTGGTAGGAAATTATATTTCAAATTGCTTTGGGCCATTGCTGTGAGAACTGAGTAAATCTCCGGTTACCTGCTCCCACCACACACATACATGTATGCATGTGCATGCATACACATAAACCATTTACCCTTTCTTCTTAGCTGAAATACTTTATAAAGCAGTTAGAGAAGAATGATTTCATCATTAAATACATTGTAGTTAGTTAGTTAAGAGAATATTAATATGGGGGAGTCCATGGCCGCAGCGCCGCAGCCCAGCGAGCCCGCCAAGGGGAAGACCTTTAAGCTCCTAGGAATTTTAGACGTCGAGAACATCCCCTGTGCACGAGACTCAGTATTAATACGGCTCACTAGGCTCTGTTGTGGCGGGCCTCGGACATTTTTTGTTAACTAGCCGGATTAGAAGCTCATGTGATGTCGGAGTAGGAAAATTTATCTTGGTGACCTTAGGATGCTGGTTCCATTGTAGGTATAATTACGCAAAGCTAAGAATTCAGGAAAGAATGGCCAGAGAAGGAATTAAAAATAAGATTCTGTATGAAAGTACCCACCTTGTTCCTCAAAGAAAACCAGCCAAAGGCAATGGCGGCAGTGGGGTGACCTCGGGCACAGAAAACCCAGCTACAAGTCCCTGAGGCCCACGCTAGTAAGCCCTGTATGTGCAGTGGCTTTCAGTCAAGTAAATAAAGTATGTGTCCGTCGTAAAAAAAAAAAATAAAGAAAATAAATATTAATATGGAAAGGTAGGTTTCTGGAATAAATATGATAGAAGCAAGTTCAGAACACAATATGTTGTGCTCCCATGAGCTACAGAATTAAAACTATTGTGGGGAAGAGATGGGTATTATCATGGAAGTTTTCTGAATGGATAAAAAATAGAAAAATAATATACCGATTACTTATAGGAAACGAGACAGGGATCTGGAGTGGGAAATTATATTTTTCACTGTGTACTCTGAAAAATTACTTTGAATCTTTCACATGTATCTTAACAAAAACACCAATAAATACCTAAATGTATCCTTCAATTTTATACCTGCTTCCTCAGGTCCTATCCTCTACCTAAGCTTGAGTCGTAAGCATTTTTCAAATAAAAATAATTTTCTTCACGTCTTGCCTTACACCTCTAATAATGATAGAAAAGGAAGAGTAAATTAATCAATTTTGCTGCTACGTGTCTGATGAATGTCAGTGGGTATAGCAGGTTGGATGGTGGCCTCCCAAAAGATATGTCTGTGCCCTTGAAACCTGTGAACACTACCTTATGATAAAAGAGTGAATATTACCTTATATGGCAAAGATGTAATGAAGGATCTTAAGAAAAGAAGCTTATCCTGGATTATCTTGATGGGCCTCAAATTCAGCCAGAGGTGTCCTTGGAAGAAAAGGGTAGAGGGACTTTTGGGAAGAGGAGGAAGCAATGTAACCATGGAGGCAGAAACTGGAGTGACATGCCACAGCCCAGGGAATGCTAGAGCCACCAGAAACTAGAAGGCAAGGAATGATTAGAGCCTTTGGAGGGAGGGAGTCCTGCTGACACCCTGATGTCAGACTTCTGGCACATAGGACTGGGAGAGAATCAGCTCTTGTTTCACGCCCTGGTAACTTGTTACAGCAGCCCTAGGAAACTAATATACTGGGGAAGAAAAGTACAATTAATAGTTAGGGTTAGTTTGGATTCCATAGATGTATCCATGTTTCTTCTGGCTCACATAATAGCGTAAGTTGACTGTATTGAGGTAGCTAATTCTGTTGTAGACATTTCAGTTATTACTACTGAAACTATGATGTCGTGAGATTCCTGTTTGTGAAAATATTAAGAGACTAGATAAACGTGAAACACGTAGCGGATACCAATTAAGGAAATTATTGCATTGGATGGAGATTGTCCTAGCTGATCTCTGATCCCTTAAGAATACATTTCTAGGGGCGCCTGAGTGGCTCAGTCAGTTGAGCATCAACTTCTGCTCAGGTCATGGTGTCGCGATTTGTGGGTTCAAGCCCCACATCGGGCTCTGTGCTGACAGCTAGCTCAGAGCCTGGAGCCTGTCTTCGGATTCTGTGTCTCCCTCTCTCTCTGACCCTCCCCTGCTCACTCTCTCTCTCTCTCAAAAATAAATAAAACATTAAAAAAATTTAAAAAATAGAAGAATACATTTCCAGGGGTGCTTGGGGGCTTAGTTGGTTAAGAATTTAACTTTGGCTCAGGTCATGATCTCATTGTGCATGAGTCTGACCCCACATCAGGATCTGTGCTGACAGCTCAGAGCATGGAGCCTGCTTTGAATTCTGTCTCTGTCTCTCTCTCTGCCCTTCCCGTGCTTACACTGTCTCTATCTCAAAAATAAATAAATAAATAAATAAATAAATAAATAAATAAATAAATTCTTTTAAAAAAGAATATATTTCCATAGAAAAATCTTCCAGATATTGAGGCTTAACATTTTAAGGATAACATTAGAATAGTCAAACATTTAGAAAATGCACCTTTAGAAAAGGTGTCTGAAGGTATAAGGTACACAGGACTTACCTTCTATAAACATTCCATACCTGGACTTCTGAAGGAATACGAGGCTACTGAAAACTCATTAGTTGGAAAAAATGAGTAAAATAAGGTTAACTTATGTGCTTTCCCAAAATCACCAGTTAAGACTTACCCATGCCAACATTTCCAAAAGTATCTGCATACTGCCACCATATAAATAGCTCATTGTTGAGTGGTGAGATTAAGGAGTTAATTTTCTTCACTATTACTATATTCTTTTTTTTTTTTTTTTGGTTGAAAGAAAATGGGAAAATAAGAGGCCCAGAGGCAGACAAAAGTTTTACTTTGTGTACAGATAATAAAACCATGTTGTAGACATTTGTACTCTAAAATGTATTTTTGAGATCTCTCATGTTAAAAAGCATCATATAAAATATGCATTAAATATGTATTAGTATTAAATACATGTAAGAATAGTAATAGCTGCTCTAAAACCTACTAGATGTTTCACAAAGGTTGTTTATAAATTCCATAATATTTTGTAAAACATTTTTATTACAGAAAACATTTTATTATACCATTACAGAAAAGTCTGGCTTGGAATTATAGGTAGAACAGATGTTAATGGGCTATGTGTTTCTGGAATGGTGGCAGGACTTTCTTTGCCTCTGCAAATCACCCCAAACACACTTAGCACCTCGCTTCTCGGAGTGCCGAAGTGTTGCAAAGTTCATCCTGGACCTAGCCTGAATGTTAAGGTGGTTACTCATCGCATCAGTAATAGCATTGAGGGGCACCTGGGTGGGTCAGCCGGTTAAGCTTCCGACTCTTGGTTTCAGCTCAGGACATGATCTCATGGTTCACGGGTTCGAGCCCTGCACTGGGCTCCACACTGACAGTGCAGAGCCTGCTTGGGATTCTCCCTGCTCCTCCCCTAGTCATGCGCAGGTTCTCACATGCGCACATTCTCTTTCTCTCAAGATAAACAACAACAAAAATAGTATTGATGAGATCAAGGTCACGAATCTGATTGTTGTATGAGCCAGTGTCATTTTTGTTCCAGAACCATAGCTGCATTTTTTAGTCTCAGCTAGTTTTATAAAAATATGGGTCATCTCAAGAAGGCCTAAAGGAAAGAATTCAAACTCAACACAACTACTTGTGGGAGAAACAGAAACCATCAAGATACTCATTTATAGAATTGTCTTTATATAACAAAGATTATTGGTAGGTGGAAGAGCTGGGGGAACTATGGACATAAAAGGTCAATAAAGTTACAACTGAAAATATCAGCATAAAGCACTGAAATCGGTAGGTTTTTTTTTATAGGTTTTTATTTATTTTTGAGAGAGAGAGACAGCGTGAACAGGGGAGGGTCAGAGAGAGAGGGAGACACAGAATCCAAAGATAGGCTCCAGGCTCTGAGCTAGCTGTCAGCACAGAGCCTGACACCGGGCTCGAACCCACAAACCCACGAACCCTCGAACCAACCCACGAACCGTTTGATCATGACCTGAGCTAGGACACTCAACCGACTGAGCCACCCAGGCGCCCCTGAAATGGGTAGTTTTAAATACTCACTGGAATGCTGTTGAAAGAACCTCTAAGAAAGCCCTATCACCATATCTCAAGAGCTCACTGAGAAGCTGCCGTGACTGTCTACCCATATGTCTGGTTGCAACTGCCTTCTTGCAGGTAGGATATACTTCTCTGGCCCAATGTTAGGCTTGCCCATGTGAACTGTTTTTTGCCAGTGGAATAGGAACAACTTGACTTATGCCACATCCAAGCAGTTCTAAGCACCCTCCAGATACCTGCATAGGATGATTTGGTGCTTGCGCCTGCCCTTTAGCATAATAGTATCCCCAGGTAGGAGCTATTTCAGCAGCTTCGTGCCAGAATAAGAGGGGTCAAGCAGAGCTGCAGCTGATCCCCAGGCCCACAAATAAGAAATAAGGGTTTGTCCTAAGTCACTGCGATTTTGCAGTTGTTTGTATTGATCTACCCCCGGGAATTCTACACAAGATTTTGTATGTTCATCCTCTTCATATATTATTCCTTTCCTATATCTGTTTAAGATTCTTTTGTCTTGAAGAATTAAAGACCAATTTCTAGGGGCGCCTGGGTGGCTCAGTGGTTAAGCATCTGGCTTCGGCTCAGGTCATGATCTCACGGTTCTTGGGTTCGAGCCCCGCATCAGGCTCTGTGCTGACAGCTAGCTCAGAGCCTGGAGCCTGCTTCCGGTTCTGTGTCTCCTTCACTCTCTGACCCTCCCCTGCTCGTGCTGTTTCTCTCTGTCTCTCAAAAAAAAAAAAAAAAAAAAAAGACCAATTTCTAACTCCAGTTCAATTGCTTTTTATTAAAGTGCTTCAGTAGGTACACAGTGTTATCAACAATCAACACAACTTTACTGAAATATTCACAAATAAAAATCCTTTATAAGTCAGTCAAATAATGTTCTTCTAAGTAGTAACAGTAATCACCATTGGAGGCCAGTTAATCTGAATTTATTCCTAACCACACACATGGGTTCTCAAATTGGAAGATTCAAATCAGTTTAACATATGGGGCTGGCTATCAATACCTGAATGCTATCCCAGCAAGTCAGCGAAAAAATGTTGTGATTGGAGACTAATCACTTTTCTTGGTGTCTCAGTTTCTCCATCTGCATGGAGAATTAATCTTCCCTTAGAGAAGATTTATAAAAAAATGTATGAAATGTTAAAGCTTAGCATACTTATATGCTTCAGAAAGCATTCATGTGCACATTTTTAAAAGGGCAACTTATTTATTCTTGACACAAATTAAATACTATATGGCTTTAAGAGAAATAGATTGATGACTGCTCTTTCCTTGAAAATTATCTTTTCAGTTAAACCACATTAAAATAGATTAATAGGGTTCATATATAATATGCTCAGTAAATTATTTTGATTGCAGTGAGGACAGCTAGCTGTCCTATTCAGGTAAACTTTACAAATTATTTTTAAAAGTGTCATCCATTACTAAAACATTCTTCATAACCTTTCCATAAAAACAGAAAGCCTGCTACCCTACAGCACAAAGAGGTGAAATCCAAGTTTTAGTTAGAATTCTGGTTCAGTTCCTTTGGCTCTCATTGGTAACTGTATCATGACTTCCAAATAAGACTGTGGTTGACAGAGTAAATAGCCATTTTTTACTAGACCTCTGGTGCAATTAAAGTGGCCTGGTGCTATCATAAAAAAGATTCAGTAGTGTCTATGTCAGTGAGGAAGGCATTTAAAACAAAAAAGCTTGAAAATATGGAAAACATAACTGTGGGGACAGAAGAGAAATAAAATAATCTTGATTGAATCAGAAGCTTTTCTAAAAACCTTGTTTCTATTGAGAAGTATGTGATTTTGCTGTAAAAGAAGTTTAAAGAGGTTGGTACATCAATCCCTGTTATTTTCAAACAAACACGCAATACTTTTAGATAGAAACAGTATTGCTAAATCTCCACAGGACACTTTGAAACCACTAGCAGTAAAAAGGAAAAAAATCATTAATAACATAGGAGAAGAAAAATGGTAAGCTGTGACGCTCTTGCTATTCTATTCAATTAAAAAATAAATTGATCACAAGCATAAATGGACATGCCATCTCAATAAATAAACCCTCCTATAGTTACCTGTCATTTAAGAAGTGAATTGGATCAAAAGGATAATTTTCTACAGTGTACCCAGTCATTTCAAGACTGAAGTAGTTTCAGAAAAACATGAAACATCCTTAGAGAAGGCCTATTTCATATTGGCTGTGGCAGAGCACTCCATGCGCTCTAACAGAACACACAAGGAGGTAAGCTTTACACAATATACCTTACTATAACATGCAGTATTTAGGTAACAGTAAATCGTCTGCAAGGTGCAGGTGCTCTAAAATCATCTTTGAGCTAATAATTTTAGAATAGAAAGAGGTGTTAAAAATTTTAATTTAAAATACATACTTAATTTCAAAGTTGGTTTTACCAAACCTCTCTAAGTCCTTGGAATCTAGGGTGAGCAAGAAGGAAATCTTCTCCCTTATTTTATGACTTTTACTGCCCATTACCTATGATGAATATCATGGGTCAAACATAATCAACTTATTCTCACTCTTGGGGCCAGCAAAGGCTAGGCTGGTTCTAGGCAAGACTAAAGCAGGGAGCAGTTCTACAAAAGAGCCTGTGCAGGATTGATCCAGCAGAGTTTCAAGACCAACTGGGCACTCAACTCACCCAAGGGCAAGTTGACCAATTAGTTGTGACTCAGGATCCTAGCCTTGCATTATCTCCAGGCCCAAAGCCCCCAGGATGGCCTTGCACTACCCTGGATGTCCTTGGGCCAGGCCAACTCTCCCCTAGACAAGCACACCCAGGGCTGGAAGCACAGGCCGAATGGGCAGGGTAGGCAGAGCACCATTTATTGGAGCCAACGCCCATTTATCAGATCCTTTTTAAGAAAGAGCTCAGTCAGTGATTCTGGAGCAGCTCCTCCCAACAGATAGGCTGTGAAAACACCTCTCTCTCCAGCCAGAGCTCATATGAATAGTGGAAATCCTCAGGCAGATCCAACCTCTGCCCTAGCACACTCTGCAAGCAGTTATCCACAGGTGAAAATTCAGAGTCCTGGGGTTTGTCATACCGGCGGCTGTTAAAAGCCTCAATGTTGGCCCTCAAAGTGCATTCTTCTGCTTGGAAATCCCACGGTCTGGCATCGACGTCTGTGTTGGGAAGAGAGGAAGAAAAAGATGTATACAACTCAGGACGCTGCTCATCATAGAGCATGGTCTATGGGGTAAGAACAGTGAAAGCGCTCAGAATTTCCTTTTTACGTGGGGCAATGTACAAAGTATACAAAAGTATATAACATGCTGCCACTCCGGTTTGAAAAATACTCTGGGGGGCGCCTGGGGGGCTCGGTTGGTTAAGCATCCAACTGCGGCTCAGGTCATGGTCTCACGTTTTGTGGGTTCGAGCCCCGTGCTGGCAGCTCAGAGCCTGGAGGGTGGGTTCAGATTCTGTGTCACCCTCTCTCTCTGCTCCTTCCCCATTCATGCTCTGTCTCTCTCTCTCTCAAAACTAAAATAAACATTAAAAAAAATACTCTTGTACATGCAAAGACTATCTGTGGAAGAGAAGTCTAGAAACTGGTAACAGTGAGCCTGAGAAGGAAACTAAGGCCCCTGAGGGAGGTGGACTTATTTTTTAAATTGTACTTCCTTTTCATTATTTTACTTTTTTTTTAGTTACATGTATTATATTTTCCAAAACAGCAACTCAGTTCCCTTTGCTGAGCTTTCCTAGGGGGATGGGAGTTTCCCATTTGAAAGGAATCACCAGCTCTCAAGGAATGGAAAGAGGCAGGAAAGGGGTACCACAAGGAAAATCAGAATGGACCAATGATCGAAGACTTCACCAATTCCCCGCGCCCTCTGCCCGCCTATGATAAATGTATGTGCCAGCTTATGTTAAAATTGCGTTAAAATTATGAAGTGAAACCTTCCATGAAGATAAAAATAGAAAGCAGATAATGTTTTCTTCTATTTATCCCACTCAGATATTTATTTCAGGGCTAGGGATACATCTTTCCCAGATCTCTTCTGTCCTACACTCAATGGCTTATTATTTTTTTTTAAAGATTTTCTTTTTTAAGTAATCTCTAAACCCTATGTAGGCTTGAACTTACATCACCTCGAGATCGAGAGTTGCACACTCTACTGACTGAGCCAGCCAAGCATCCCTTAATGGTTTATCTTTAAGGAAGTACAGATTGGGTCTGGGCTCGTGATGGCAGCAACAACAGACATGTCATTTGCAGGATAAAACATTTTCATGGTTTAAAAACCTACAAAAGTTAAAATAGTTAATTGTGTTTTATGTCTCATAGAAGTTGTATCCTGGCTTGTTATCTGCTAATCATATATTTCCCTTAGTTCTCTGGGTTCTTTACTGCAGTATTCTTTAAAATTCAGGCAGGTTACAAATCCCAACAAATATGAATCATTAGTCATCTTACCAAAAACTCTTAAATACAATTATGCAAATAATGGTCAAATCCCACTATAGCAAATGTCAATACAATGAAAAAGCTCTCCAAAATAAATTCTTTCAAACTCTGGTCAATCCATCATATCTTGATAGTAAACCAGATATTATAATGTCTCCTAACATGAGAGAATATGCAGTTCCCAATGTTACCCAGAATGTATTATGGCTTAAAAGTTTTAAACTGAATCCATTGAAATTTCAGACCTAACTTTCAGTTTACAGGTGATACCAGAGATAGACAGATAAGGCAAATGATGACACAAAGAAGCAAGAAATAAATCTAGAAGGTGAATATTCTGCAGGACAACTGGCCTAGTTCTTCAATTAGTCCACAGTATGGAAAAAAAAAAAACCTAAAACAAAACATGGCTAGATTTAACAGATAAAAAGATAGAGCCCTCAGATGGAATTTGTGGCCGTGGGTTGAATTATGACTTGGAAAGAATAGCTTTAAGTAACATTTTGGGGCAAAGGAGGAATTTTGAAATTGAACTTACTGAATAAAATGGAAACACACTGATATGGAAAGATGTAGATAATGTGAACTGAAAAAAGATGACAAAATAGCATGTATAAATTGCTTTCACTTAAATATATGTATGTAAAGAAAAAGACCAGAATATCCAGTAAGATGTTAACAGTGTCAATCTTTGGGCGGTACAAATAGGGCATAAGTACAGTGATATAATAAAATTTTCTGACATGTACTTTCGAACTGCTTTTTAAAAAAAGTTTATTTATTTAAGAAGTCATTACATACAACATGGGGCCTAAACCTACAACTCTGAGATCAAGAGTTGTATGCTCTTCCAACTGAGCCAGCCAGGTACCCCTCTAACTGCTTTTTAATAATAAAAGGTTATTTTAATTTTAGAAATCTTTTGGAGAAACATGTCATTTAAAAAGAATGTTTTAGAAAGGGGGTAGTTATCTCTTAATATACTTGTTTCATAAAATGAAAAATTTTTTTAAGTAAACTCTACCCCCACCACGGGGCTTGAACTCATAACCCCAAGATCACCAGTTGCATGCTCCACTGACTAAACCAGCCAGGCATCCCTATAATATGGATTTTTTTTTTAATGTTTTACTTTATTTTTGAGAGAGAGAGAGACACAGTATCTGAAGACAGGCTCCAGGCTCTGAGCTGTCAGCACAGAGCGGGACGCGGGGCTTGAACCCACGAACTGTGAGATCATGACCGGAGCCAAAGCCAGACGCTTAACCAACTGAGCCCCCAGGCGCCCCATAATATGGATTTTTATGGTTAATATGGAACCAGGGTGCATGCTAGAATTTGGGGCAGTGCCTTAAAGTTTATCAGCTCTTTACTAGAATCACATATTTTCTCATCCAAAATATGTAACAATTCATACAAAAGAGTAGAGATACTTATTTAGTTTTGTGTAAACTCTGGGTACCTCCTGAAGGTCAAGAGCTCTAAGAATACTCACCATTCCCATAAGCCCAGTCATCATTCATGCGGTGGCGTACTTTCTGGTAGATGGCTGACATGGTTTTCATGTTGCTTTTTCTCCACTGGCGCCCCAGGTACTTGGTCTGTATTTTTAGCAGCTTGAGAACATACAGTTGCAACATGGCCTGTTTGACCTTGAGGGCCCGCTTTAAGATTGGAGCTGATTTGAATACCACCAGCATCTACCAATTTAAAGAAGGATGGGAGTGAAGAAAGGCAGGTAAGGATCTAAAGCTTCTTGGAACTTCCAACTCACAGACTTTTTTTTTTTAATGTTTACTTTTGGGGTAGAGAGGGAGAGAGAGAGAGGGAAGGAGGGGCAGAGAGAGAGGGAGATACAGAATTTGAAGCAGGCTCCATGCTCTGAGCTGTCGGCACAGACGCTGATGTGGGGCGAAACCAATGAACTGCAAGATGATGCCCTAAGCTGAAATCAGACACTTAACCAACTGAACTATCCAGATGCCCCAACTCCCAGACAACTTAAGCCAAACCTGGCTGGCCTCAGTACTCAGGGAGCTTTTGGGAATCTATGGTCCAGGTGCTCTTTACATTTAGTCTTCAAGAATATAGAGGAATCACTCCATTTATATGTCACAATTCAAAGTTTCTAATATTTAAAGTACATGATATAAAGAGCAAAATAATTCTGTCAGCCACACATCCCATTTATACTGTTACAATTTCTCAAGAATCTTCTGGATACATAATTCTATGTATACATACATTATTTTTATTAACAAAAACAACAGCTAGCTACATATCTTGTCATATTGTTCCCTACCTTGGCTTTTATTTAACAATATATCTTGAAAAAAGTATTACACATCAGTATAGAATTGCCTCATTCTTTCTAATGGTTGTAGAATATTCTAAGGATGTACCAAAATTATTTAACCAGTTGGTCCTATATTGATAGGCTTTAGGTTGTTTCCAATCTTTCATGATTCATGCTGCAATGGATAATTTTAAAATTTGCATCATTTGAGATGTGTGATTATAATCCAAATAACAATGTTAACTTTCCAACCAGAGCTGCTCTGGGGGAGGGTCCATATTCAGCTCCTTGCAAAGAAATGGGCTGGTGAATAATTGTCTCATATAGAATAAGTGCCCAGAATTAGGAGATATTCACCTTATGTAACATTCAGTGTCTGTCTATAGAGTTCACAAGGCAGGAAGTCCATAAATATTTACGATTAAAACAATTCAGTCGGATGGACACCTCCATATTCTGAAGTCCCACTACTCACCATGGTTCTGGAATGCTTCCATTTGGTCAGTTTATTGAGCAGCCTCAGAAGGTTGATGCAGGAAAAGAGGTTCCTCCAGCAGAACTGGTTGTTGTCTCCAGCTTCCTGGAATAAGGCAGGCCCACTGTTACCTCAACACCTATAAGGCTTTCGTTCCCACAGATGCTGGAAGTCCCGGTTGGTCAGTTTAGGTGAGGCCTTCCTTATGAAATGCTATCTCCTCATCATTCTGCTCTTCACACATTAAGGGCTAAAAGCGTGAAATACCCTTCATCTGAAAACACACAGCTGTCAATCCTGGAAGACTGTACCTAGAGCAAGTATTGGTTAGGAAGAGGACACATGAACGTACGAACTTCACTCAAGCAAGACTTCTTGTGTAACTGTGTGCTTTAGAATCAGAAAAGAGATGATAGAATTTTACCTCCATATACCTTGCACTTACATAAGCTGTGTTGGTAACTGCTAGGACTTATTCTGGTAGATTTCTTTCTCTTTCTTTTTTTTAAAGTAGGCCCTATGACCAATGTGGGGCTAGAACTCATGATGCCAACATCAAGAGTCGCATGCTCTATTGACTGAACCAGCCAGGTGCCCCTATTCTAGTGGATTTCAAACTATTCTGGATGGGTCTGATACCCATGACTGAATTTTTTAATCACCCCCCATCCTCCTTTATCAAACCCAATTGCAGTTAATAGCTTGATTCTCCAGCACAGAAGCAAAAATGGCAGATGGTTAATTCTAACCAGGTGTTTCTCTTACATGTTTATTGATAGCTTGTGAGCACCCAACCAGAGGTAACAGATGGATGTCAGATTAGAAACAGGTATCTACTCACAGAAACATCTTTCAGGGACAAAAATAAGAGTGCTTCTGGATTTGGGGACCTGTAAATATACTGGTGTCAGAAGTTATATAAATCAATGAGTATGCATGGTGGTCAAAACTACCACTTGGAAATTACTCATGTCTAAAAAATGACAGGAGAAAGTAGGAGAAGGAGACAATGTGTAGAAGTGAGCTGCTGTCTGAAGAATGCAAAATTATCCTTTTCTTTCCCAAATTAACCTGAAGCAAGCAAGACAGGCATACATCTAATGTGGGACGAACCTCTAGGAATTTTGAGAGTATGAGAATCTACTAAGAAATAAATAACACTAAGGGTCAAAAAGTTTCAGAGAAACTTTTTAGAAATATTATTTAAAAATAATGTTCTTTCCTGTAGTAAGTGTTCAATATTATGTTTAGAACTAGTCCCTGGAGAACCATCTGTTTCCCTCTAAGAGAAACTTCCATGGGAGTTTCCATTCTAGTGCATCAGCTAGTCAGCTTGCCCGAAACAGACAGGTTCTACAGATGTCCCATCCTGTGTAACTAACAGAGGAATGGACTCTTAAATGTTTATTTATTTATTTTTAAAGAAGCAGGGAAAACAGAGAACATATGGGAGAGAATAAGTATATCTCCACTGTGAGCTTCTTTTATCCTGATTTCTAATATGCTAGCAGCATAAAAAGCCTTGAATTCCTCAGCACCTCAAAAAATAATATGGGAGGGGTGCCTGGCTGGCTCAGTCAGTAGAGCATGTGACTCTTGATCTTGGGGTCTGAGTTCAAGCTGCAGATTAGGCATAGAGCTCACCTTAAAACAAATAAACAAAAGTATGGGAGTAGGGGCATGGCCTCGTAGAAGCAGCATGGAGCAGATACACTAGGACGCATGGACTATGGCTTTGGCCCTAGGTGTATGATGGCAGATAAATCATTTCCCTGTTTCTTGTAAGAGGTTGAACTAGATCATCTTTAAGATTCTTTTACCTCTGATCATTCAATAATCCTGTGATTTACTCCAACTTTCTCCAGTTGGCTCAAAAGTGAAGTTTTAAGTGAAAGTAAGTTGATTGTGGCTGCCTTTTCCTCAAAGCTCAGTCTCAAGAGTCCCAGGAAAGACATCTCAGTTCCCTCCTGAAGATAGTCTCATCTGCCCAGGGCCTTGCTCTCTCTTCTTCCTGATAATGCTTCCCCACTGATAAAACTAGCCCCACTTCCTGCATGACCAGACGTTGCCTGGAGCAGGCACTGGAAGAACACATGCTGGTCAGTGGCTCTCTCAGGACTGCTGCTCCCAGGCTTCCCGTCTGTCTGTAGCAGCAGGCTCTCCAGGAAGCCCTGCTCAAGCCTTCTACCTTGTTCCAACCCAGCAGACAATCATTTTCCAGCAGACCTTTAGTTCCATGAAGTGCCTCTTCAGATTTGCCAGATTTGAGGGATTTTAAAAATTCATTTATGTTCACTCAAGGAAAATCACCTTCTTTCTCTTTTTTTGGGAGGGCAGGACTCAGTATATTAAGTAAGATGTATACTTCTGTGGGGAGATATATATTGTGAATAGCAGCACTCAATCATATTCTCTTGTTTCTGATACTTCACACTATCCAAAGCAAGGCCTTTACTCACCTTCTACCAGCAAAAGTTAAAAAAATAAAACAGTTGCCCAAGTTTCAGTAGCATACACAAACATTTGTTTACAAAAATAATCCCATTTACAATTATACCAAAAATAATAAAATACCTAGGTATAAACCTAACCAAAGAAGTGAAAGACTGCACTCTGAAAACTACAAAACACTGCTGAAAGAAACTGAAGAGGACCAAAGAAATGGAAAGGCATTGAAAAAACAATGATTAAAATAGCTATACTACCCAAAGAAATCTACAGACTTAATGCAATCCCTAACAAAATACCAACAGCATTTTTCACAGAACTAAAACAAACAATCCTAAAATTTGTATGGAACCACAAAAGACCCTGAATAGCAAAGCAATATTGAAAGAGAAAAAAACTGGAGGTATCATAATTCCAGACTTCAAGTTATATTACAAGGTGGTAGTAACCAAAACAGTATGGTACTGTTTTTTGTACTGGCATAAATACAGACAAACAGATCAATAGAACAGGATAGAAACCCCAGAAATAAATCCACAATTAAATAGTCAATTAATTTTTGACAAAGGAGGAAAGAATATACATTGGGAAAAAGACAGTCTCTTTAACAAGTGGTGCTGGGAAAACTGGACAGCTACAGGCAAAAAAATGAAACTGGACCACTTTCTTTCACCATAGACTCAAACGGATAAGATAGACTCAAAATGGATAAAAGACCTAAGTGTGAGGCCTGAAACTCTAAATATCTTAGAAGAAAGGACAGGCAGTAATAATTTCTCTGACATTGGCCGTAGCGGTATTTTTCAAAATCTGTCTCCTGAGGCAAGGGCAATAGAAGCATAAATAAACTATTGGGACTACATTAAAATAAAAAGCTTCTACACGGCAAAGAAAACAATCAACAAAACTAAAAAAAAAGGCAACCTATGGAATGGGCGAAGATATTTGCAAATGACATGCCTGATAAAGGGTTAGTATCCCAAATATATAAAGAACTGAATACAACTCAACTCCCAAAAGACATATAATCCAATTAAAATATGGACTAAAGACACGAGCAGATATTTCTCCACAGAAGACATCTAGCTGGCCAAAGACACATGAAAAAATGTTCAACATCACTCATCATCAGGGAAATGTAAATCAAAACTACAATTAAAGATCACCTCATACCTGTCAGAATAGCTAAGACAAAAAACATAAGAAACAACAAATGTTGGCGAGGATGTGTAGCAAAAGGAACTCTTGGGTTGCCTGGGTGACTCAGTCGGTTAAGCATCCGACTTCGGCTCAGATCATGATCTCACGGTTTGTGGGTTTGAGCCCCGCATCAGGCTCTGTGCTGACAGCTCACAGCCTGGAGCCTGTCTTCAGATTCTGTGTCTCCCTCTCTCTCTGACCCACCCCTGCTCATGCTGTCTCTCTCAAAAATACATAATAATAAAAAAAATTAAAAAAAAAAAAAGGACCTCTCTTGCACTGTTGGTAAGAATGCAAACTGGTTCCTCAAAAAGTTAAAAACAGACCTACCCTATGATTCAGTAATCATACTACTTGGTATTTACCCCCAAAATACAAAAATACTAATTCAAAGGGATACATGCACTCATGTTTATCGCAGCATTATTTATAATAGCCAAGATACAGACGCAGCCCAAGTGTCCATCCATAGATAAATGGTATATATATATATATATATATATATATATATATATATATATATAATGGAGTATTTTTCAGCCATAAAAAAGAATGAAATCTTGCCATTTGAAACAACATGGATGGAGTTAGATAGTATAATGCTAAGTGAAATAAGTTAGGGAAAGACAGATACCATATGATTTCACTCATATGTGGAATTTAAGAAACAAAATGAATGAGCAAGGGGAAAAAGAGAAAGACAAATTAAGAGACTCTTAATTATAGAGAACAAACTGATGGTTACCAGAGGGGAGGTGGTGTGGGAAATGGATGAAATGGGTGATGGGGATTAAGAGTAATGTACAGGGTCTAATAAAGGAGCCAGAAACAGTCTAAGCATACATTAATTTTTTTATTTTGACAGTTACCGAGTAATTTATCAGGGGCTATGTGGCCACATCAAAAAGTATCCTTAATATCCAAATAGTCAGAGGAGCCAAGATGGCGGAGAGGAAGGGAGCTCTGTAAACTTCGTCTGCCCCATCGATCGAGATGAGAAGGACATTACTCTCATCTGCAAGAGTAGAAGGAGAAAATATGGACTCCAGAAGGAAGAGAACCTGAAGGATACCTGAGTGAGTGAGTGTGAACTGGGGAGATTGGAAAACGGGCCAGCCCGAGAAGGGCAGGGGAGGTGGGAGCCCCCGCCCAACGCAGGGCAAGTGTGGAGCCCGAGAGACAAAGGGCAGAGATAGAGAGACTGAACACGCTCATAGTACTGTCTCTGGGGAAGAGGTAAAGAATGCTTAACTGCGCTTGGAGAGAGAAGCTCACCCCATAGATAACTGCTGGGTAGCCTAAACCCCGAACTCAGGTGGTGCAAGGGAAGGAACAGCTTCCAGCACAGCGCCATCTTGGAGGAGACCGCTGCAGCGGCGGTGTCAGGGGTGCTCACGTCGACCTCGGTTTTGGAAGTGGGAGCACGCACCTCATTTCCACGGTGCAACTCACCCCCAGCATTGGCCGCGCGAACCCTGAATCCCGGGTGCCAACAGGGGAAAAATAGCCCCCACCTCCGCGCGATCCCAGCAGAGAGTTGGTGGCGGCGGTGGAGACCTGGGTGCGCGCACAGGCGGCAGGAGCTCCCAGCTCATTTCCAGCAGCTCCCGGCACAGCCTCCAGCAACAGCTTCGCCCTCATTCCTTCCCCAATGCTAACGCCATCCCTGCTGGGGGTTGAGTCTTTGACGGTGCACACGCACTTCACCTCCTGCTGTGCATCTCGCCTCAGGCAGGGGCAGCCGAAACCCCAGCCTGAGCCAAGACAACCTGATTCCTCCCCCTAAGAAGCCAGCAACCAGAACAAAAACATCTCATCCGTGGTAGCATAAAAAGTGCATGGACTGGAACTTTGAACCGAGGCGGGCCTGGAAAATACAACGCGGCTCAACAGAGGCAAAAGGAGATCAGACTCATTAGAGTGGCCTACAGTGAGTAGTTCAGCAGAGCTTGGCGTGCCACCTATCTAATCTCTGTAGACACCAAGGCGGAGCCTCTGAGAGCAGCCTCCAAGACCTACCACATCAAACCATGCCTATCCACGAGGGGGAGCTGCTAGGGTTTTTTTGGTTTGTTTTTGCTTTTTTTATAATTTTTTTTCTTCATTTTTTTCTTTTCGCCTTTTTCTGTGCGTATTTTTTATTATTATTACTTTTTTTAACTTAAATTAAAAAAATTTTTACTCCTTATTTTCATTTCTCCTTTCTCCTTTTTCTTCTTTACCTTCTTGCAATCCAGATATATTCTCCTATATCTCATCCCTACCTCTCCCCTCATCTGGTCATACACTTTTAGACTGTCCACTGTCCTTTGTTGTCTCTGACCCCCTTTATTTTTTTTTCTTTTTCTTTTTCTTTTCTTCTTCTTCTTCTCTTTTCGTCTCCTTCCTCCACATTCTCCTTATTTTCTTTCTCCCTGTTAATGTGTTTGTTTGTTTGATTTGTCTTTGTGTGTTACTGTTCCCTCTGTGTGTGTCTGTTTTCCTTCTTAGGGCTACACCAAGAAACAAGCCAAAGTGTGCATGACAGTGAGTCCCAAATATTGCTGAGTAGGGAAATAAAATATTCAAAGGCACAACAAGAGAAACTGAGAGACACCATTAAAAGAATATTCCCTGAAATGACAGGCCCTGGACAGTCAATAAGCCTCCTTTAACAGAGTAATATTA